>NC_134485.1:107359998-107527498 GCF_040206685.1 Ascaphus truei | reverse complement strand
AGACAGATTACTCATGACCCTTGTACATGCGGTCCTTCTGGTTCTGGCGTGCTCTCAGCCCGACATGTGTGAAAGTAGAAGATCACCCTGGATAGGGGGAAATATGGCGGGGCACAGCGTGCCAACAGGTGCCTCATGCGTTCCGGAAGCAGGAAGTAAAACGGAAGCTGGATGGCAATTTCCAGTGCAAAAATGTATTAAACAGCAATGAACAACAAAGACATAATTTTAAAAAGAAAAAATCATCTTGAGAAAGGACTCTGACGCGTTTCGTGCATCCACTGCACTTTGTCACAGAGTAAATAACCTTTCTCGGGTGCTGACCTTTGAAGGAGATCCTCTACTGGAAGTCCCGCCTATCCCTCACTCATTGGTTCCTCCAGGATGGTATAATGACCAATCGAGGAGCATGGTGAGGTGAGTTGCAGTGCTGGCGGCGAATGGAGCACTTCTATTGTCTATACACTCTTAGCCTAAAGTACAAACATTGAAAAAAAACTTTGAAAAAACTTTATCAAATAAAAAACTTTATCAAACAATAAAAAAACTTTATCAAACAACAAAAACACATTAATTCAAACAGGTCATTGTCATCCACTCAACACATATAGATATAAGTTAAGATATATGTGTAAACAGTGTATAACATAGATAACTATATATGTCAATGAAGGAAAAACGATCTGCTTGAAAATAATTAAAAACTGTTTTAAAAAAGATGATATTTTAATAAAGACATATAAATCTATGGACATATTAAATTAATATCTTATTCACTGGAAACATGTTTCATATGTAATAATGATGTTATAATGAATAACTCTATATATAGTAATAAATTGATTTTAGGTCATAAACTATAATAAAGAAAAGATATACATATGAATAAGTGTCCATGAATAGGGGAATATAACCTATGAATTGTCTGTGGAATGTATGGAATCAATATGCAGATCAATGAGTATCATATTGAATATCAGATAATTAATAAAAAATTAATCATTCATAACAATTGTGTCCATATTATTCCTAGTTGATTATTTGCATACCGACATATCATAAATCACAATAATCATAATAATCATTAGGTCAATGCTTGATCATTATATCATATATGAGGGTTTTTTGTTGTTTGGAATATAAGGCTGATTATTGAATAAAAAATTAAGTAAAAAATTAATTAATAAAGATATGTTATAGAATATAAAGTCTCAGAATTAATGGTCAATATATGCCAAACAATACAACAAGATGGTAAGTACAAGATGAAAATACATAAGAAGGCAGAAATGAATGACTGGAATCTATATGAGAAAATGCTTCAATTCCCAGTCGGTATTTATACCTTCTGGGTATAAAGCACTTAATGTAAAGATCCAGTACATTTCTCTGTTGTTAAGAGTATTTAATCTATTGCCTTTTCTAGGTTGTATTGGGATAAATTCCAAACCACTAAATGAAAAGGAGTCTATGTTGCCTTGTGGGTACTCCATAAAGTGTCTGGATACTGGGAGTCTTGGATCACTTTTTTTGATAAATCTTAAATGTTCAATAACCTGAATTTTTAAGGGTCTAATAGTCCTCCCAATATATATTTTCCCACAACCACATTTTAAAGAATAAATCACGTGATCAGTATTACATGTGATCAGATGATTTATCCTATATGTGTCTTTAGTGACTTTGGATGTAATTGATTTAATAGGTTTAGCATATTTACATACAGAACAGTAACCACATTTTTGAAAACCTCTAGGGGGAAGAAAGCCTTTCGTGTGTACCGAGGGAGGAACGAATAAACTCGGAGAGAGATGTGTAGATAAAGTATTTGCTTTCCTAAATGTAAATTTCGGTTGATTCCGGACTAGTAGTTTAAGGGCCGTATCTAGTTGCAAAATGTGCCAATGTTTATTTATGATAGATTTTATATCTTCAAATTGGCGATTAATTTGGTAGTAAAGAAAAGCCCTTCTCCATCAAATTGAGCTTTATTACTATGATGTGATAGATTAGATTTAAGAGCAGGTTGCAGTAACTTATCTCTAGAAGTGGAGAATGCATAATTGAAAGCGTTTTGAATGCAGTTACGATCATAGCCTCTCTGTTCAAATCTTAAAGCTAGATCTTTAGATTGTTCTATGAACATTTCTAGACTGGAACAAATTCTTCTGAGTCTTAAAAATTGACCTTTGGGTATTCCACGAATTAGAGCCCTCGGGTGACTACTTGTTGCTTGTAAGAGAACATTCCTTGAGTTCTCTTTGCGATATATATCGCTTTGTATTGTGTTATTAACATCAATAAACAGAAGAATATCTAAATATGTAATCTGTACTGTGTGTGCAATGTAAGTAAAAGGTAAATTATAAATGTTATCATTGATGGTCTCCACGAATGTACTCAACAATTCAGTGCCACCCTCCCAAATCATAATCAGATCATCGATGTACCTACGATAAAATGTAATATTGTGTCTGTATATGTTGGTGTCACTGTAAATGAAATGTTGTTCCCAAAATCCCATAAAAAGATTAGCATAAGTGGGTGCAAAAGATGTGCCCATAGCAGTGCCCCGTTGTTGAAGATAATAAGACTTGTTAAACAAGAAATAATTGTGTGTTAAAAGAAATAAAATAGATTCAATAATAAATGTGCTTTGTGCAGGTGACATGCAAGAAAAATCTAAAAAGTGTTGAATGGCTTTGATGCCATGCTGGTGATCAATGATAGTGTATAGAGAAGTGACGTCTAAAGTAACCCATGTGTAAGAATATGACCAAGAAAATATTTTAAGTGTATTGAGTAGATCCGTGGAGTCCCTCAGATAAGATGGTAACTGGTGTACCAGAGGCTGTAAAAAACAGTCGACATATCTTGAATGACCATCTCCCAAAGATCCAATGCTCGAGATGATCGGCCTGCCTGGAGGGCAGGCAAGAGACTTATGTTCTCTATGTAAATATGCTAAACCTATTAAATCAAAGTCACTAAAGACACATATAGGATAAATCATCTGATCACATGTAATACTGATCACGTGATTTATTCTTTAAAATGTGGTTGTGGGAAAAAATATATTGGGAGGACTATTAGACCCTTAAAAATTCAGGTTATGGAACATTTAAGATTTATCAAAAAAAGTGATCCAAGACTCCCAGTATCCAGACACTTTATGGAGTGCCCACAAGGCAACATAGACTCCTTTTCATTTAGTGGTCTGGAATTTATCCCAATACATCCTAGAAAAGGTTATAGATTAAATACTCTTAACAAAAGAGAAATGTACTGGATCTTTACATTAAGTGCTTTATACCCAAAAGGTATAAATACCGACTGGGAATTGAAGCATTTTCTCATATAGATTCCAGTCATTCATTTCTGCCTTCTTATGTATTTTCATCTTGTACTTACCATCTTGTTGTATTGTTTGGCATATATTGACCATTAATTCTGAGACTTTATATTCTATAACATATCTTTATTAATTAATTTTTTACTTAATTTTTTATTCAATAATCAGTCTTATATTCCAAACAACAAAAAAACCCTCATATATGATATAATGATCAAGCATTGACCTAATGATTATTATGATTATTGTGATTTATGATATGTCGGTATGCAAATAATCAACTAGGAATAATATGGACACAATTGTTATGAATTATTCATTTTTATTAATTATCTGATATTCAATATGATACTCATTGATCTGCATAATGATTCCATACATTCCACAGACAATTCATAGGTTATATTCCCCTATTCATGGACACTTATTCATATGTATATCTTTTCTTTATTATAGTTTATGACCTAATATCAATTTATTACTATATATAGAGTTATTCATTATAACATCATCATTACATATGAAACATGTTTCCAGTGAATAAGAGATTAATTTAATATGTCCATAGATTTATATGTCTTTATTAAAATATCATCTTTTTTAAAACAGTTTTTAATTATTTTCAAGCAGATCATTTTACCTTCATTGACATATATAGGTATCTATGTTATACACTGTTTACACATATATCTTAACTTATATCTATATGTGTTGAGTGGATGACAACGACCTGTTTGAATTAATGTGTTTTTGTTGTTTGATAATGGGTTTTTTTGTTTGATAAAGTTTTTTCAAAGTTTTTTTTTCAGTGTTTGTACTTTAGGCTAAGGGTGTATAAACAATAGAAGAGCTCCATTCGCCGCCAGCACTGCCACTCACCTCACCATGCTCCTCGATTGGTCATTATGCCATCATGGAGGAACCAATGAGTGAGGGATAGGCGGGACTTCCGGTAGAGGATCTCCTTCAAAGGTCAGCACCCGAGAAAGGTTATTTACTCTTTGACAAAGTGCAGTGGATGCACGAAACGCGTCAGAGTCCTTTCTCAAGATGATTTTTTCTTTTTAAAACTATGTCTTTGCTGTTCATTGCTGTTTAATAAATTTTTGCACTGGAAATCGCCATCCAGCTTCCGCTTTACTTCCTGCTTCCGGAACGCATGAGGCACCTGTTGGCACGCTGTGCACCGCCATCTTTCCCCCTATCCAGGGTGATATTCTACTTATCTGCAGTATTACCCTTATCATCATAAGTCTGGCGGATCCATTTTAATGCTTTGTCTGTGTCCTACAATCTTAATTTATGTAATTCCTCTCTTGTTTGGCAGAGGAGTTTGAAAATCTTTGCACAAGGGCGTGATTTATATTCCTGTTCTAATTAAATTATTTTTGCTGTTAGTTTACCTTGTTTAAGAATTGTTGCTTTTTTCCTGTATCAGGCTATTGAGACCAATTGACCTCTGACGGAGGCTTTATGAACCTCCCAGAGGGTGGACGGCTTTCGACTGAACCTTTTTTTAGTCAGAAATAATCTACGAGAATATTACTAATCTGTTCCTCAATCCCTGTCTGGTTAAAAAGTGACTCATTTAGGCGCCATTGGAACACCTTAGGTCAAGTGAAAGGGGCTTTCAGGAGCATTTCCACTGGGGTGTGGTCAGACCATGATATAGGGCCTATACCTGTCTGAGCGACCCGCTCCAAAAGACTCGCTGAGACAAATATATAGTAAATTCTGGTATATATATATATATATATCGTGTGGGGGAGAATAAAATGTATAATCCCTTTGTTTTGTTCTTCATACGCCAAGCGTCTTCCAGTATAAAGTATTTTATCAGTTTCTTAAAATGTTTTGCTTTGCTTAAGACCTCACTTGCTATCTTATACCATGGGGATGAGGATCTGTCCAGGTCGGGGTTCAGGGTCATATTGAAGTCACCTCCAGTATATCATCTGAAGTGGATCCCCCAATATTTTCTAAAATTTATTTCAGAAAATCCGCTATATATTAACTAAAGTTAATCTAACCCCTGACAAAAGACCTCTCACCAAATAAATCTACCTTCTTTATCCCTTTTAATTTCTTCCATTTGGAATGGGATGTCATGTTTGAACAAAATAGCTACTCCTCTCTTCTTTTTGGAAAAAGAGGAGTAGTAAGCCAAAGGGTAGGTACCCCGAAAAGTGTTAGGGGGTCCTGGGTGTTAAAATGGGTTTCCTGAAGAAATAGAATACCTGCCTTTATTTTTTAAAATTCTCTCAGGGCTAATCTCTTCTTTTTATTTGTTTAGTCCTTTTACATTTAAAGAGACTATTTTAATGGTGAGTTGGGCAGTCATAATTTACAAATCAAAGCTCGCTCTGCAGATTTTGTGAGATATAAGATCCGGACATCGTTACCTGGATTTGAGAAATTACTACGATCTGCTTCGGAAAAGGGAAGACGTAACTTCCTCGATAATCTGTGGTGGTACTTGGCAGGGAACACCTTGGGGAGGGGAAAAAGATTAGGGGAACAAACACATAAATCAACAACAACAAAAAGTATATGGGGGGGATGGATCTAAGATCCATCGTAAAACTTGTTAACTGATGGACCAAAATAAAGTGCTAAAAAATGCCCAAATGGGGGTGGTGGGGGGGAGGGGACAAGCGCCGAGGGTTACGGAGCACTCCGAACTCCGCCGAGGACTCCTGCTTACCATTACCTCCAAACCTCTTAACCTCTAAACTCAACCCCTTTCATAATAACCGCAACAAGAAGAGGGGGCTCTTACACACAAGGCTCCTAGGAAATTCTCCGCCTCTTCTGGGAATCTTATCGAGAATTACTTTCCATCTTTATTCACGACTATACCATCTGTAGCGGATCTCGCTGTCTCTAAGAACCGCTGTGACAGAGCGGAGACCTCCTAGAAATTGTGGATCTAGAAAGGTCTTGGAAGATCTGGATCTTGGAACCTTCAAAATGCACAAATTCTTGATTCCTATAGCTTCTCGTTATTTTCTCTTTGGTGGTATAGTAGTGCAGTTTAACTTTTACATCCCTGCATCTCCGCGAATTCGCGAATTTTGGACCCAAGGCTTGGTGTGCTCTATCCATATGTAGACCACTTGATAGAAGCAATGAGTCTATAAGGGTAAACAAGTTTGTCAAATAGGGTTGCAACTCAACCAGTTCAACTGTTTCGGGGATGTTTCTGACTCTGAGGTTTTGTCTCCTTTCCAGGTTCTCCAGGTCATCCAGGGTATCATTCAGGTTCCTGATCTCATCGTTAAGTCGGAACAATTCTTCCATTGAGCCCTGACTCTGAAGGGATTCTTCAAATTTGTTTTCCAGCTGAATTGTTCTTTCTGTCAAATAAATCAACCCTGCTTTAAAGTCAGCCACAGCCCTGTCCAGAGCCCCTTGAAACACCCCTTGCATCTCTTTGAATAAATCTTTTAAGGTTTTTGGGGTGATTTGAGTATTTTTGTTCTGTTTCTTGTTCGTCTTCTTTGTCTGTAATGTTTCCCTCTTGTTGTTGCAGTTCCATCTGTGCTTGTGGGCGCGGGTGCATGTGCGAGCCTGCACGGGCGCCATATTGGGTCCCAGGAACCGGAGAGGGAGCCTTTCGCAGGTACCGGGAGACAGAGGGGGTCGCAGCCTTGCGATCTTTGCGGGAGAGAGGCATTCTTGGGGGCTCCGCCAGCGGGGAAAGTTATTTCCGGCAGTTTCGAGGCGGTTTAAAGGGCTAATTTGTCCGTGAACTCGGCGGAGTTCACGGAGATGACTCAGGGAGCTTCCATTCCCCTTGACGCTGCGGCGCGCGCCCCGTTTTTTTTTTACATTTTTTCATTTTTTTTGACTGTTAACGTTTTGTTTTCCCATAATTATACATCTTTTTACCTGAATTTCTAATCTTATTGTGGGGTTAGAATGATGATTAGTGTTTGAAGGTTATCAGTTCAATTATTTTGTTATTTGTCAGAAATAATAAAATGTTTAACAACAGCAGAGTATCATTTTTCATTGGAATAGGAATGAGGTGCAACTTATATTTGGCCCTAGTTACATTTTGAATACATTAACCCCATGGCACTGGGGAATCGACATGAATTTATGCCACCACCACGGGCGCCATTCTTTTGGATCGACTGTTTGAAGAGATGAAGAGAATAATGTCTTCAACCCTGTGTATCAATGGTAGTGACTGACCGAAGTCTTTGGACTGTAGTGAGAGGGATTTCAAGATGTTAGGATATGGTAATACTTGATCATTGTCTACTGTGGCTCATACATAGAGATGTACAAACCTGCCCAGGTTCACTTCACAAAATGTCCTGTGATTTTATTTTTAAAGAAGTTTGTGAATCCGTGAAACATTTGCGTGAAGACAATTGGTCTAATCCCATGGTTAAAAAAAATGCATAATTCTTGATTATTGACACAAATAATTTGTGACATTTTCCAATGTTCACCACCTTTTCTGCACTACGATAGTTGGAATCCAAAACGTTTTCCAAGTAAAATATTTGCAGCTAGTGATATATGGTAAAATGTCATATCAGTGTAACTTTCTCACCATAGAATGACCATAATTCACCAAGTTAGTCAACTTACCCGTCTCTTGTCCTGATGTGCCCTAGGTTTCCTATTTTTCATCCTGTAAACCAAATAACTTTGTCTATTAAATACACTGTTATGTCACCCAAGAATTGGGAGATATTTTTTTTCAACTGCGCACCATACACTGGCGACACACTTTATTCGAGCTCGGCTAGTCCCACGAATTCGGGTATACCCGGGTGTATTGAGGTTTGTGACAGTTTTCTGCCCGAGTGCATTGAGGTATTTTCCAAGCAGGGATTGAAGCATTTTATTCCCGCTGGCTGCAATACTGCACAGTATATATATATATACTGCATTACAATTCATGAATTTATGCCATCTGGTAGACACGCGAAGCATTGCAGCCTATTAAATCCTAATCATTATCATTTAACAGATCAGCCGCCCATCAGCCAGGCATGAACCCAGGCTGGGAAGGCAAATGCAACGGGGCTTGTCAGAGGTGAGGAGCGGCGCATTCCAGGTATCTGCCAGGTACATACTGGGTATTTGCTCGAATAAAGTGTGTCGGTGCAGTACCTCATTAATGTTCATTATAAATATTAGATTACTACATATAGTATTTGAAGATATTTTCTACATGAAAATCATCATTTGATCATCTTTGACCTTAGTAATGTGTGAAAGCTTTTCTTATGATTGTCATTGAATCGGAGCATGTTCCATAGTATGAAACCTGAACACGGTACCGGTTGTGAAATCTTCCTTTTGAAGCTGTACATGAGCTTTTGTAGTGAAAGTGGGAAAGTAGGAATTGGGAATCTGGAACAGAGACCTTTGAAGCCTTCACATCTGCTCCACATCTCCTCCACATCTGCTCCACATCTCCTCCACATCTCCTCCACATCTCCTCCACATCTCCTCCACATCTCCTCCACATCTCCTCCACATCTCCTCCACATCTCCTCCACATCTCCTCCACATCTCCTCCACATCTCCTCCACATCTCCTCCACATCTCCTCCACATCTCCTCCACATCTCCTCCACATCTCCTCCACATCTCCTCCACATCTCCTCCACATCTCCTCCACAGCACCTAGAAAGAACTTTCATGTTGGCCCTATAAAAGACATCACAAAATTCAACACTTTTACATTCTTGCAGTCATTTTGGTATTTTTACCTTTTATGCAGTAAATACCATTTTTACTTTCATCAGGAAAAGCCTTCTTGGATTTGTCCATAATATGCCGCCTGTATTGTCTGCTGTCGTTTCCACTGGAAATAAAAGTGAGGTTTTTTTGCACAGAATGTGCTGCAAACATTTCTTCTGCATGTCCTGTCCCTGTGTCTTCTGTTCCCCATAACCACTTGGCATCTTGGACCCCGTTTAATTTCAAAATCAGTAGGATTTTTACCTTTTTATAAATCTAGCACAATTTGTTTCCCAAGAATTGCCCCCGTTTTAAGCCTTTATACTTCTGCCTATAGACCTTAGTAAAAATATTAAATAATAACATTCAAATATTATTAGAACATGTAAAAACACTGATGTGTGTATTACTTTGCTTATCAACAGCAGGTGGGTGAATCGTATAAAATAACTTGTATTTTTCATTCGCATGCATCTACCAACCTGTTACAGTACATGATCACTACTTACCTTAGAGTTGACCACACATCCAAGTCCACAGCCAGGACAGTGGGGGCTTGGCTGGACCTGGTCTGGTTTATCCCTTTCCAGATGGCACTATAGCAGCCATGCTGTCTGCGTCCTACCCGAGCGACCATGGCTGTAGACTGTTACCAATGCAGAACTACAGTAACAATCTAAAGCCACGGTTGCCCTGGAGACAGTGGCGTTGTGCGCCTATGCATGTTGGTGTTGGCTGGGCATGTTGTTTCAATCCAGTTTAGCTGTAGTGTGTAGGACAGTGCAGGAAAATCCCAATGCTATGGAGATTGAGGCTTATTTTCCTGTGTCTCAGTTTACCCACCTGAAAATGGGTCACTAACATACCAATGATCCTTTATCCCCTTTGGACACATGCAGATCACAGCCCCAGAAATGAACTGCCAGGATCCTACCCCTGAGGTGGCTGCATAAATGCCTCTCAAATTATAGATACATACCTACTAAAATTATAGATAACTTGGTCAGTGAAATAGACATACAATAAATACAGGATACAATTATTGTTATTGGGGTGCCAAAGCTGGGGGAGGATATCACTAGCATGCCCCCCTCTTTGACCAGTCAAACTTTGGCAATTACTTAAAGACTGAAGCATGCTCGTAATCAGAGTAAGTGAGTTAGTGCGACGTTCCCCTAAATTATGCTCCATAACATACAGTAATGTTAGGTGCCGTTTTCGGCTAGAAAATTCATTGTGTTAACATCAGTGCTAATGGTATGAAAAATAGACACTGAGCAACGCCTATCAACAAAAGTCTATTGAGGTTAACGTAGAGATTTAATGAGACGTTAGTTAAGTCATTCTTAAAGTCAGGCGTTACTCCCATCCACACCCTGAAATATGGGGTTGTCTCTCTCCCTCTCTCATTCCTGATCTTTCCTCTCCATATTTCTGAATGGGAGTAACGTGACCTTCAGGTAAAACATGCTTAACACCATGGTATATGAAAATAACGCAAGGTTGTGCTATCTTAACATGGCATTAATCCTATGCTAATAAATTAAACAACTGCTGTTTGTGCCTATAATTAGCTTTGTGGCTGTGCCGTGATCTCAAGGAAAATAATGTCCATTACAGATTTTGGTACTGGGACATTTTCTGCCCTGCGTTAGCAGAGCTCTGTGGATCTGGCCGTTACACTGTAGTTCTACCCAAGAAATCCCACCACTGTGCATCACAGGGTTGTATGGGAAAGGCAGCAGAATGGGACATCTTGCCACTGGCATCTCACCACAGACATTTAGCCGCCGCCACTAAGTTAAGTCCATTAGCGTTTATTAGTATTAGGAGTTAACTTTAACGGTTTACCCAAAGTAAGGAGTAAGGTTAGGGGTTAAGCATTTTAGGGTAAGGGGTTAGAGTTACGGGGTTTTGGGGTAAGAGGTCCGATTAGGGGTTTTAGGGAAAGGGATCGGATAGGGGTTTTAGGGTAAGGGGTTCAATTAGGGGTTTTAGGGTAAGGGGTTAGGGTATTTAGGGTAAGGGCAGTGGCAGATTTCCCATTGGGCCCATTAGGCCCGGTCCAAGGGTGTCAAAATTTGGGGGTGGCAAAAATGTCCATCCCATATACATTTGTCGCGCTCTCGGGCCAATCGGGCCCGATGGGAAGTCACTTACATATGCCGGGCGCCTCCTTGCTGTATCCTTTCTGCCGCCCTCCTCCTCCTTCCGATCCACAGCATCAAATGACGACGCGGACGTCACCCACGTGGAGTCACACGGTGGCTTGTTGCCATGGCAATGTGACGGCATCAAATTGTGTCATAACGTTGCATTACCATGGCAACGAGATGCGGTGTGACGTCACTTTGGTGATGTCGTGAGGCTGCGAATCGGAAGGAGGAGGAGGGCGGGTGAAATGAGACGCCATATGTAAGTGTCTAGGGGCGGCGGATTTCAAAATCCGCCGCTCGGTAAGGGGTAATGTTAGGGGCTTCATTTGCAGCGAAACAGTCGGTGGCTAAATATCCCGGTGGCTGATCGGCGGAGGCTGAATGGCTGCGGCAAAATGCCGGTGGCTAATAGTAATAGACCAAAAGGCAGGGCCTAATGCACGGGCTGGGGTTTGCACCGTGCTTCTCCCTTACACATTATGCAATGTTGGTGATGAAATACATAATTTTCCTTCTTATTATTGTATTTTCCTTCTTTATTGCCTTCTGTCATTGTACTCATAATTGGCAAGTTTTCCTCGCCCATCCATATGCCCCATCTGTTGCCTTCCACTCCTGTTTGAAGGAAAACATGTACCTTGGAAGCAATCTCTTCAATAAATGTGCCATGCAGAAAGTATCCATCTGATTCAATGTTCTGTCTCTCTGTCTTTCTTTTGACTATGTAATGTTAGCACAATTATAGAACTAGTATACAGGGCTGGAACCTCCTAGGACAAGAGTGAACTAGGGACCGTGTCATATTTATTAGGTTTAATGGGGGTCATTTTTCAATCATTTTTTTAAACGTGTAACATTTCCATGGTGCGCTAAAACTAGGGGGGTGTTAACGATCTTTAGCTAATATCTTTTTGTTGGCGAGACTGTTTGCCAGTCCTCAAAACTAGGGGCAAACTGTTGTTTTTGTTTTGGCCGTTGCTTGTATAGTAATGATGAAGCCATAATTAGTCAACTAGATACACATAAGTGGAATTTTTCTAAGGAAACCAATTGCACCGATTAGTCTTTTAAAAAAGAAGAGGTTTGATCGGCTACTTGGGACTGCGCTGGTATTTGAACTAATGCTAGTTAACTTACGTGTGTTATTTTTCTTATACAATGTTATTATCCTCCTTTCAACATCGTACTGTGCTACAGAATATGTTGGAGCCATGTAAATATTAAAATAATAGTTAGATATTAAATAGATATTCACAAATGCATAATATTTTTTACACATTTTTGAAGAATCATTTTTTTTTTTTTTTAAACAGGTGGAACTTTGAAAAGCGCAAATAATTGTTAATCTTGTTTGCTAAACGTTGGCAATAAAGTAATCAGATTTATGGATGCCTATCCGTGGCAAATAAATAACTAGGAGAAGGAAGTGAGCGATTAAGGGCAGCAAAACACATCCTAAATGGGGCACAACATTTATAACCATTTATAGAATACACTTGACAAAATGTTAGAACAATATATGTCCTGTATACTTTTATCATTAAAAAAACACCTGATCTGAATCCATGAAAACTATAGACATAATGCTATTATATTCCTATATAGAACGACTAAGTACACAGCATTATACATAGAACTGTGAAAGCACAATGAATCTTTCCTCTGTAGGGCTTAATCATTTTAGTGTCTGAAGCACGGAGAGATGAAGAGATTTGACTCAGGTCACATGTAGAGATGTGAAAACTATCCAAAAGGGAGTTACTAAATATTTTGCACTTCTTTTCCAATGTGGTTTTTTTTTGATAAATATATTGCCAAGGCTTAAAGTGCTAATTTCAGATTACTACTAAGAATTTGCAGTTTCGCTAAGCTTTATTAAGGCCAGATTCTGAAATAAGGCTTTTGGCGGAGAGCAAGAGAGGGTCCTTTTTAGTAGAATACCCATTGACTTGTAAACCTTCCAAAACAATCTTCTATACAACACATGGCGAGATAACTGTGAACACACCTGAGATACATCTAAAGCCGTCTCCTGCCTACAACCTTTCTCACTGACTGCCCCACACCTCTGGAATGCCCTTCCCCTCAATATCCGACTAGCACCCTTTCTATCCACCTTTAAGACCCATCTTTAAAAAACACCTCTTTAACAAAGCATATGGACAGCTTCATGGCTGATACTACACATCAACCTTGACCCTTTGCAGAACACCAGAACACCCTCCTACTGTCTTTGTATGTTCTTCCTACTTATCACTTAGATTGTAAGCTCTTCGTGGCAGGGACTCCTCTTTCCTAATGTTACTTTTATGTCTCAAGCACTTATTCCCCTTATGTGTTATATTATTATGACACGTGTATTACAGCTGTGAAACTCTATGTACATAGATAGCGATTTCTACATGCTATTTCTAATCATTTGAATATATTGTGATTATTCAAATGAGCTAATTTCCCAGGTATCTCACCGTGTGTTGTATAGAGGGGTGTTTTGGATGTATTTGAGTCAATGGATACTCTGCTAAATAGGACGGACTCTCTCATTGCTTGTCAACGCTGACTCAGCAACCAGTTTCACACATCTTTGGTTACAAAAAGCTGACACTGGTATTCGAACCAGGTTCCCCTGCATCATTACAGTTCAAATATGCTGTCCAATTGGGATTACACGTTTTACCCCTTCTCTGCCTGAGCGCCAGTAATCACATTGCTTAATGGTCCTCAGGCAGCCAAGGGAATGAAGCTGCAGTTCCACTTGCCGAGACAAAGCACACCCACTTATTGTATTTTATATTCTTCAATCTGATCACAACACATATTGTGAAATTTACCATTTATTTTGTTTGTGTAAAACTATTTTAGTAGTAGTATGTTTTACTTTGCAGGTGGATGGGGTCAGAAGCCCAAATCTTTGCAGCACATTACCAGCTGGGGGATAAAAAAATGTCTACAACTGGGATTTCCTTAAAGCTGCAGTTCAAGCTGCCGTTTAAAAAACAAATTCCATTCAATTTGTGCATCAATACAATCTGCACACTTACAAGGGATTAGCTAGGTTGCCAATTGATCCGTTCTCCTGTAATCGATCACTGAAGATTCGGCTTAATCACTGTTAAGGCTGCAGAAGAGTACCCAGGATGCAAAGTTCTGTGGGGAAGATCATGTGACCAGGCAGGCACTAGATACAATTGGTGCACTGCTATAGAGAGGGCAAAAGGGGTGTGCCAGAGCCTGTCTCAGAAGAGGAAGGGAATGTGACTTTGTAAATGGTTGCTATAGAAACAAAAATGCTTGTCACATTAGAATACATTAAAAAGTCTTTAAAAATTAATTTTTACAAAAATGCTACAAGTATTGTCTCATAGTACAGAACTGATTTATTTAAAAAAACACACATGTAGGATATTGCTTGAACTGCAGCTTTAAAACAACTTCAAAACTAAGCAATGATCCCTGTACCTCTGGAGTTTCTACCTTTCCTACATTACTGTAGTTCTGAATCACTAGGAGGGGCTCCCTTAATTGCATTTGTTATTGTGCATTCTGCATTTTTGGATTTCAGGCCTAAATCGACAAACCTATTTAACCCCTTTGCTGCCAGAGCAAATGTGTTGCAGGCAGTGTAGGGGTTAACATCATTACATACCCATTTAAGATAGCAGAATAGTTGTTTTGTTACATGGCTAAGTGGGACGGCCCCTAAAAAGTTGCAGTTAAATGTTCTCATGAAGGTGGAGGGTAGATTTGCTTTATAAATCTGGTACAATTTGTTTGCTCAAGAATTGCCCCACTTTTGCCTTTATACTTAGGCCCCTTAGTGTTTCTAGTGAATATATATATATATTAATCTTTATGTCATGAAGTTCTACTCTTTATTTTTGCAGCATGAAACACTCATATCTGGTGAGGTATACCAAAAAATGTCATACACCCTGGCAAAATATTTTGTCAATTTAAAAAATAATAATAAATACCTGGAACTGCAACTTAATTATTTTCTCTATTAATCAGACAACTTTGTATATTCAAAAAAATATTCACAGTTAACATGGTGACTTGAATTTTGAGGGGTCCTTCCATGTGTGATGTTACTGTGTGGTACACATTCCCTTCATTAAACAAGTTATGCATTTGTCCTCCTTCCATTCCCTAATTTTACCTTCAGCACCATGGACAAGGATTTTGTTTTAACACTGTTTTAGCAAGGTGAACTAGAACTGCAATATAATACTGTATGTTGTTTGATGATAAACTCACAATAAAATCTGAGTTACAAAAATTTAAAAAATAAATAAAAGCACTTACTCCTACAACACTTCACCTGTGATTTTAACTTTGGTTCAGAATTTCAAGTACTGCAAGGTAAAAGTAGTTTGTAAACATTTGTGATTGGGGGGGGGGGGGGGGGGGGGATCATTGCTTCCCACTATGATCCAGCACAAATCCCCTTTTAACACCTTCAATGTACTGTATCCCTCATGTACCTGCCTTATAGTGGGGAAACAGCAGCTTTGATTTCCTTACTCCCCCCACCCATCACCCATGCTCAGAATACCCCTTCCCGAGGAGGCAGCATTACTACGTTCCGGGTGTCCTTGGAGAATGCCATGCAGCCCAGGTATTGAATTAACAATATGCCATTCAAAAGTAAATATACAATGCCATACAAGACCTAACTATAATTACTATTATTGTTGTTGTTGTTGTTGTTGTTGTTGTTATTATTATTATTATTATTATTATTATTATTATTATTATTATTATTATTATCATCATTGTGAACATCAAACTCAGTAGGCAGTAGAATGTAATATGTTTGCTGACATCGGGGAGTGCAGTCTGTTCCTCCCATCTCCCATATTGCCCTTGACATTCTTCTTGTACATGTTCAAGACTAGTCCATGGGTGTCTCTTTAATTAATTGCGCCTGTCCAGTCGCTGTGGATGCAGAAGCGGCAGTCATACGTCAGTAGCCATGACTGTAGACTGTTACTGTTCCTTTAGCACAGTTTCACAGTAAGCAGTCTAGAGCCAAGGTGCCGATGCAATGACCAGTGGGCGAGCATCACTCTGGCAGGGGAATCTCCAGCCTGCGGGTTGTGGCAGTGCGCATGACAGGAGCACTGAGCTGTGAAGGGGTTGGTAGGTTATAGAGGCGGCGTCTGTAGGAAGGAGGAGCTGTGTATGCAGCACTGGGACTGCAGCAGAGCGGATTGTGTGTGTTAAAAAGAGCGTGGGAGCTTTCCAGTGCAATGCAACCACGCATTCTGTAACTCGGGGCTTATCTCACTAAGCAAAGTCTCAATAGGATGCTAATATTTGTCCAAACCTTCTGTTTACTCATTCGATAACTTGGCATTTAAGTACAAGTGCTCAGATATTATGTGGCCTATGTATTAAGGCAATAGTGATGCAATTGTGTGGCAAAAACATTGCTCCAGAAGTATATAAAAAAAAAAACATCTTATTGATGTCAATTGGGGTTTTTTCTTTGATGCATATGGTAGCATTTTTATTTTGCGCCAGAGTTGCACCACTGTTACGTTTATACACCATTGTTGGTGTTCTCAAATGCATTTTATGGGCCAAAAAAAATAATCAGTTTCTATAAAAGGAAAAATCCTATTGATTTCAATTTGACTTGTTTCTTTAATAAATAGGGTGCACTTAATTTGCCCCAGAATTGCTCCACTTTTGCCTTGATATGTATGCCCCTACACGCTTGCTTTCTAACTATCAATTAGCACATAAGCTAATAAGGTTATTCCTTACTTTACACACATGTTATTTCTTGGCAAACCCTAAACATGGGTTATCATGAAACTCATCCCCCCCCCCCCCTCCCCTCCAATACACACACATTGTATAAGTGCCAAGGAAATGAACTTCCTGGTAAATGTTTATATGACAGCCCCATGTAAGATCACAGCTCTGCTACTGTATATACATAGAAATCGAGCTCCTCACATACACGTATTCCGCCCAGCTCATGCCTTTGCTGTTCTCAAGAGACATTTATCTCAGAATAATATATACTGTATATAGAAAAAGGCCCCACTGCAGCTGTTTACTCTATGCTGTACACGCAGAGATGCCCTGGGGTATTATTCATAGCCCCATGGTTACCGCGTATAATGTAACTGGAGCTAAATATACCCACAGCACAATCATCATTACTAGCAGAGCGTAAAGGGGAGCCAGAGAGCAGAGAGACCGCAGGTAAATGGGCTGTTGTGCAGCCTGTGCCTTTAAGAACAGGTTGCTGCAGGTGAATGGAAGGGCTGCATTGACGCAGAGATGAATTTCTCATCTCCAGAAATACGTCAGAGGAGAAATCTACAGGGAGGAGAAGAGCTGCAGTCGGAGGGGGAAAGTGCAAGTGGAGGAGGAGAGAAATGACAAGCATGTGAAGGAGAGAGAGAGAGGAAGGGAGGTAGAGAAACAGAAAGATGAATTGGGAGATGGAATCTGCTGAAATCAGTGAGTCACAGGAGGAGGACCTCCCACCATACACATTCAACACACACACAGACACACACACACTTACGTGACATGAAGAGAGCTGCTAGCTATCTATCGATATAAACATAGATATATGTATATATATTCAGGGGAGCACACATATGCACACCCACACACACTAAAAAGAGATTTACAAATTAAACAAGCATACATACATACATACAGCCACACGCAAAAACACTCATGTATGTGTGTGTGTATATATATATATATATATATATATATATATATATATATATATATATATATATATATATATATATATATATATATATATATATATATATATATATATATATATATATATATATATATAAATATAACTCTGCAGTACACACACAGATAGATAGATAGATTAAGATAGATATGCATTTATTCCTATATAATGCTTATACTATAATATTTCATCTATAATTCTCTCTCTCTCTCTCTCTCTCTCTCTCTCTCTCTCTCATACACAGATGCCGCATGTAAAAGAGATTCATGCAGGAGAGGGGCAGAGCTTAAGACTGAACGTTTTTTTTTTTTTTTTTGAAAGTACATCTGGAGGGAGATATCTGTCAGGAGTTTAACACGAAGGGTATTTAGTGCTATGTAACGCATATAAAGGATGTGGGTATATGGTTGCGATGTTGGATTAGCAGGGGAGCAGTCATAGGTAAGATGATCTTGCCTTAATGTGACATGTGTGGGTACTGACAGGCTACCGGTGTTGATTCTGAGTGGGAGGAATAGGAAAGAGCAGAATGAGTCAGGGATTGGGAGGCAGTGTTAAGGGTGCTGGATATTGGTACATATTATGGGGGTGAAGGATATGGGAGTACATATTATTGTGTGCACTTTTATAGGTAAGGGCCTCATGTGGGAGCACTGAACTCTGAGCAGATGTCAGGAGCAGGTGTAGAATAGTGGGTACATGTGAAGGGGTGTGCAATAATTGGATATCGTTTATGTAGTAGTGCAGAATAATATGTATTAATAAAGGTTACATTATAGCTATACACATTATTAAGTGCTAGTAATAGGATGCGTGTTACAGTCTTTAGACTACTAAGTGAAAGTTGTTGATTTATAGATTGAAAGGTTCCGTTTGTCGGACGCGGTTATAGGGATATACAAATGAGAGTTGGATATACTGGTACAGATACACGGTTGCAGGACACGGAATTCCAGTGATGGTGCTGACTACTATATGCACATCAACCGGTTTACGTTTTAGGGTGCAGGCTAAAAGGGATACAGATTAATGGGTGCAGGTTATGGGGTGGTGCAGGGTTGATGATTGCAGACCTAGGAATGCATGATATGGGACAGTGCAGAACATAGGACATATAGATCACTAGGTGCACATTTTTTGGGGTTGTACAGATTAAGAAGGGGTGCAAAACTACGCGTGCAGAAGAATGGGCTAAGTGATAGGACGGTGGAGCACATACAGTGTGTGGACCAACCAGTGCATCAATTGCTGATGTTGCTGCTGCCTGAGCTCAGCAACACCGCACGTGTTACTTCCCCTGTACCGTGACCCTCCTAGTAGAGCGGCGATCCTGTGCCTCTCACTCACTAGCCTGGTGCTCTCATGAAACTGCAACACCTGAACCCAATTTTCATCAAAGACCCTACAACTGCCCCTACATGTCCCCATCAAAGCCTGGTTGTAATAACCCATGGATGGGGTGGAGGTTGAGGGGTTGCAGCACTTACCTGGGGTATCTCCCCACCTGGGTCCGGGCAGCAGAGGATTCAGCACTGGACAGCTCCCAGCTCCGCACAGTCCCCTTCCCCGGCTCCCTGCTCCATGCAGCCAGCGCCCGCTCTGCTTTTATACAGAGCCCGTAGTACTAGGGATCCAGGATCCTCATTCATTCACAAGCGGCACCTACACATTTACGTGTCTCTGACGTCATCCGGACACCATGTAGGAAATGGGAAGATGTTACTATTTATATCAGCAGGGAGCAGGCTCAGGAGGAGAGAGGGGGGGCGGGGGGCGGGGGGGGGGGGGGAGAGGGAGAGAGGGAGGGAAAGAAGAGAGAAAAGGTAGGGGCGGGGAACGGAAGAGAAGAGAGGAGCTCAAAGAAAAGGACAAACATTAAAGGTGAACAAGGGTGAAGGAGAAGGCTGCGCACAGAAGTAATGACAGGAGGGTGAGCAAAGCCATCAATGCATGGCACATAGTCTCAGATCAGTAAACAAAGAGGAGGGTGTCATTAACCCTTTCAACGCTGGAGGGAGGGGCAATGGATGGGTTATTGGGGGTAGTTAAACATAGCAGCCTGTCTGTAAATAAAGGAGGTAAGTTGCTTCCAGATTGCAAAAAAAAAAAAAAAACGACCAGGGCAACGCTGGTGCAGAAACATGGTTTATTAGTGAGGAAAATCCAGTCGCTTTCCATAAGTATGTTTGCAATTCACAAATCTGGAGCAGTTTCTTTGTCCAAGTTCTGCAACCAGGAGACTTGAACTGCCACCCGCTCCCCTCCCCCCCTCTCTCCTGCCCCCTCCCCCTCTCTCCTGCCCCCTCCCCCTCTCTCCTGCCCTCTCCCCCACTCTCCTGCCCCCTCCCCCTCTCTCCTGCCCCTCCCCCTCTGTCCTGCCCCCTCTCTCCTGCCCCCTCCCCCTGCTCCTCCACATTCCCAAAAGGGTCCAAACAGGTACGTGTGTACCTGTTTATGAGAAAGCCGAGGGAAACTCATGAGAGATCATTGGCAAACAGATAACAGGGGAAGAAATAAGAAAACATAGAAAACCCCGAATAACATGAGGAGTGATAATGGAGGAGAGAGAAGAGAGAAGGTCTACAATAGTTCAAATGGAATAGACAGAAAGGCAAAGGGGGAAGATATAAATGAGGTTGTAGAAAGAGAAAACGTGCAGAATGGTTTAGAACGGAAAGAAGCTAGGGAAGTAACGTGGAAAGGGAGAATACAAATAGTGATGATAGAGAGGGAAAGGATGGTTTGGGGGGTAAATATAATATATAAAGGAGGAGAAAGCCTCAAATGAAAAACACAAAAGAAGAGTAGAGAGTAGGAAAAGTAAGGACAATAATGGATAGCTGGAGAAAATTATAGGAGAATACTAAGAAAAAGATAAGCTAAATTAGAAGTCTGAAGACAAAGAAACTCCAGGAAAGGGAGTGCGAGTGAGGCAAGAGAGCGAGACAAGCGAAGAGAAAGGAAGGAGGGGGCAGAGGCAGTGAGAGACGGAAAGGGAAAAAGAAAATAGGGAGCAGAGTTGGTGGAGGAAAATGTGCAGATGGGATGGAAAGAAGTTAGAGATTAAAAGTCTAGATGCAGTAGAGATACCCACCTCCTCCCGGAGGCGGCAGCAGCAGCAGAGGCGGCACATTGCAGAATAAATGCGCTCCATGCTCCTCATGTGAACAAGTTCTAGCGAGAGTCAAAGACTGGGCAAGGTGAGAGACAGAAGAACCTGCTGCTGTTTAGAGAGGGGAGCACTAGGAGGTGAGAAGGGAGGATATGTGTTGTGTTGGTGGAAGATGGAGAGTCCTGAAAAGCAGATGAGGCTCTGGGACTTAGTGTAGGATACAGTCACAGTGTCAGAGGCATTGTCCCTGAACCAGAAGAAAAAAAGGTCAACATGTAGGGACCTATGGAGGAATTATTTGAATGGTTTGGGGATTCAATTGAGTTAATATTTTGGGCAGATCAACTAAATAGTGTAAATGCACTTTTTTTTATTTGAAGGAAAGGATGTGTTTTTTTTTCATGTGGTGTGATGGAGATAGTGGGATATCCACAAAGGGGTAATAGTAACTTTCTTCTTTGTGATTGAGAGGAGAATGGAAGATCCTTAAAAGGAAAGAGAAGCCCCTATAACAGCGAAAGGGTTAATGCTTTGGATGTGATGGGTCATGAATTAAAGGGAGGGGGAAGTTTAGAGTGAGATGGTGTCAATCAATGTAAAATAAAGGGATTGTAGTCTTATTGGAAATAAATAAAGGAGATGGGCGGGTTAGAGTTTTTTTTGGGGGGGGGGGGCGGGGGTGATCCATAAATGAGAGGAGAAGAGATTACGTTGTTTCTTATTTTGGGGACTTTCAAGGAGAGTGTATTAGAGATTTGTTTGGTAGGAGAAGGCATCTATATTAATACAGCGTTCTCTCCTCCAGTCTGAACTGTGCATTCTCCCTCTCTCATGGTCAAATGGTCGAAAGTACCATATAAGAATCTGTATTACTTGGTTCCGGTGCACCTGATGTTACACTGAATGGTAAGTCTGGTGCCTGCTATTGGATGGGAAGCACAGTGCAGTCAGATTGTTTCTGATTAACCACATCAGCGCTGAAAAGCTTTTGATCTATTCTGCTTTCTACCCAATAAGATCACTTTGCATGCACATTGCTTGAGGTTTTCTGTCTGTGACTGGTTTGTGATTTTACATAGCATCCCCTCCCCCCTCCATGCTGTCCCTTGTCACCGTTTTATTACCCTTCCACTTTCTTCAAACACCCATTTGTCACCCACCCTTATCTAAATCTGTTTTTTTTTCTGCTTTACAAACCTCTGTTTTAGCCATAGATTCCTTTGTAAACCAGTATTGTCGACCTGAAGAAGAGAGAACTCTCGAAAGCTTGTGCTATGACATAAATTGTTAGACCAAATAAAAAAGACATCACGTTTATCACCTAATACTGAAGAACTCATTTATTCTGCACTATCGCAACTGGACTACCATGGCTATTTCCGTTTTATATATATATCCAATCTGCAAAACTGGAGCAACCAAACTGCACCATACAGTATTTTCAAAGGAAAACCTTGCAAGTGGAAACTATTTTTTTGCACAGATGATGCAGCCGGGAGACTTTAAGTAGGAATCAGGTAGAGTAGCAGTTATTTTTTTTTTGGAGTTTGTGAAAGGTACTCAGGAAAAGCCTAGCTTAACTGAGAGTTTGACAAGATGGACATTTCACTGGTAAAATAGACAAAGGAAAGGTTCACATGCTGTAGGCATAGTGAGGAATGTTCAGACCCCTTATTAATATGATGTGAAGCAGCAACCCAGTGCTGGAGAATAAAGATAGTTCCATTGGAACTTCACCAGCATTAGGAAGACCTTCAGAGCACCAGGAACAAATAGCTGATAACTGTATCATTGGTGTGATAACATTACCTGTGTTTCTGATTTTCTTTTTTTAAGTTGCATTGTCTTTTTCCAAATCGATGCAAGGGGGCAATTGAGTTGATACATTTTAGATACATGAGGTACCATTGTGGATAGTTCGTGGCTCCACTGCACAATGTCAATGATCTATGTTGTCTCTGTTACTGCACATACACATTACTTGTGTTCCAATTGGTACATTGGCATCCAGTGCACGCATGCATTTCGTGACCAATGAATGTGAGGTATGTAATGCATGGCTATTACACTACCCTTAATAGTAGGAGGTAGTCTGGCACACAAATACTCTGTTTAAATAAGATATCACCTGCCGGTGCCCACGGACAGAAAGGGACAGTCCTGCAACATCCCCAGGAGTTCACATGTGAAAGGCAAGGTCCAGGCACTTGGTCTTCAGTATAACAAGTTTATTTCAGCAAAAAAGAACCAACGTTTCGACTACCACGCAGTCTTTGTCAAGGTGAGAGCTTGCAGTCGAAACGTTGGTTCTTTTTTGCCGAAATAAACTTGTAATACTGAAGACCGAGTGCCTGGACCTTGCCTTCCACATATTACACTATCTTTCACATCTTCATATGGATCCCCATACAAGAATGCAGAAGAGTGCAGAGGAGGTAGAAGATGAAACCATTTAGCCTTTTTTTTGTTGGAGGCACTAGAAGGACATCCAAGAACATCTTAGTAGAGAGAGGACATAGACAGGGACACCTTAACTAGCGTAGATGGTGTGAGACAGGGAGAGTTATTGAATAATACGAGAGGACAGAATGAGGCAAGAATGAGAGTTTGGGCACCTCTAGGGCAGGACTGTCAAAATCCCTGTTGTGATATATTTAGGGCATTTCTACTGTCCCAGTAATTCCCTGCATTCCTTTCCCCATTATCACAAGTATCCTTTCCCACACTCTCCCTGTTTATCCCTTCACAGTATTCCCACTGAATTCCCCCACTGCAAAGTCCAGCCTTTCTTCCCTTTGTCTCTTCAGATGGATACAGCACTGTATTTCACCTCTTCTCAGTAAATTAGGCCCACTGTATCAGAAAATTAACCAGAGCCAATAATAACATAGCAGTCTACACTGAACTGAATTATTAAATACACATTCAGTACAGTGTTTTTTTTTTTTTCAGGAAACAGATCAATGTAAAGGACACTGTGAAATTACAAAAATATAACAGGACTATGTATTAAGCTCCTGATATGTGCGTTTAGATGAGTGACAAAAAAACATGGGTTGTTCTTTTGCATCTGTGACAAATGTACAGTGAGAAACTTTTTAAACAAGTACATTACATTTAGTGGAGATCATTACACAAAGGGGTTTATGCCACTTCAGATGTGGAGTTCTTAAATGCTACGCCAGTCAAAAGAAAATAATGCACTGGGATGCAGAATTTGCTACATTGTATTATAATTGGTGCTTTAGGTAACTCCTCCCTAACACCTTCAATAACCACTCCCTACATCTGCAAGCTGATGCAAAAGGGACTAAAGTGGTAACAATAGATGATTAAAGTGGCTTCACATTGGCCACGCTCAGTAGCACTCCTTTTGACATAAATGTATATGTATGATGTGGTGGGTTTTGGAGTTTGAGCGTGCTGGGGATGCATGTGTTAATTTAGCATCACATCAGCTTCATAGCGCCTCCCTAACTGTGTAACCTACTATACAGCCTACCCCTGCCAGTGTCCTATGTTATCGGAGTAAAGGGAGAAGATAACATCTGAAATAAAAGGTATAGGAAGCACTGATATATTGTGTGTGACTTAGTAATTCACAGTATATGCTTTTGTCTTAACTACACGTTCTCAATCTTTCTACACAAATCAGTAATTATAAGACAGAAGGTAAAGAAGATTTATTTATTTTTTCACAAATGTTGGTTGTGACATTTACTAAAAGGAAATACATCTTTCAAACAACTTAATGTAAAAACCTGTGGTCAAAGTGACTTTAAACAGTTGTGGCCTTGTGCCTAATTAAAAAGATAAATCTACAGTCATTGAACAAATCTCTTTGGACTGTATTTCAGAGCAGTCTGAATACATTTTATACTTTGAAAAAAGGATTAGGAGCAGCTCCCAAAATAAATCCATATTTCTATATCATTAAAGTGAAATGGTAAATGTCATGTAACAGGTTTGGACCATACACACATCATATTTACCAGGAGTTATTACAGGAGTTAATAAACTATATATTTTATGAGGAACAAGTAACAAGGCACAACCCACAACCAATACACAATACAGGGAAAACTCATGGAACTCTTCCTTACTTGGTGCAGGGCGCTGCCAAAAAAAGCTTACCCTGGGCGAAGATAGTCCAAATCAAAAGAGTCTCTGGATCCAAATAGGCTCTGTGGGGAGGACGTCCAACTGCCATGGCTAGTTGCCTTCAATAGAGTTCACAGTCCAGGTGTCACTAAGACCTCTCCATGGTCTCTTAGGCACACAAACAAGGGGTCTCTGGACACAGAGACTGACCCTCAACAGGCTTGCCAATCAGAACCATGGAAAGCAAGGTGCTGACCAACGAGGGTTGTCCCTTTAATCTTTCTCACCAATCAGGAGGTAGTGGGTAGTGAGGAAGGACCAAATCAGAGGTGGGGGCAGAGTTAGGCTCCAAAGTCCGGTCCAAAGGGGCAGGGATCCAAAGCGCTGGGAAAATAAACCAACCAATCAGTTGGTGCTTATGAGGCCATTGCCCTGCCTCATGGAGTGGGTTTAGGGCTCCAGGCAGGGCCACCGACAGAGGGGGACAGACGGAACTGCTGTCCCGGGCCCGGACAGTCAAGGGGCCCAGCCCCCCTGCCGGCAACCCTGCGGTTTCCTCTACAGGCAAGCCGGGCCCTCCCCTTTCCTAGCTGCCATCCCCCTCCCTTCCCTCCTGCAAGACTGAAGGGCCCTCCCCTTTTCTCAACCCCTCCCATCACTTCCTCCCTTCCCCAGACCCTTTGGTGGGCCTCTGCGGGCCTGCTGGGCACTACCTTGTACTGTCATAGAGGAAAGTACATGCACTCTGCAAAATGGTGCTGGAGGGGGGTACTTATCTGCCGGTGCACAGGATCCAGGGAGGTCCAGACGTCCCAGTGGAGAACAGGGTAGAGAATGGAAGCAGGCACACAGTCTTATGCAAAAAGAATATTTAATGTGCCACCAAAAGGTCCAACGTTTCGGCAGGGAACTGCCTTTATCAAGGAGAGGGCTCCTCTCCTTGATAAAGGCAGTTCCCTGCCGAAACGTTGGACCTTTTGGTGGCACATTAAATATTCTTTTTGCATAATACCGTGTGCCTGCTTCCATTCTCTACTCTGCCTTGTACTGGCCTGCTGCTCCAGCAGGCCCATCTAAGGGCCCCAGGAAAGCCCCCCTTTTACTCCCCTCCAAGGCCCCTTACCCTCCCCAAGGGGGGAGAGGGCTTGTTTGTGTGTTTGGGGAGGGAGGCTTATTTTTGTGTGTATGTTTGGGGAAGGGTGCTTATGTGTGTGTGTGTGTGTGTGTGTGTGTGTGTGTGTGTGTGTGTGTGTGTGTGTGTGTGTGTGTGTGTGTGTGTGTGTGTGTGTGTTGGGGAGGGGGGCTTATTTTTGTGTGTGTTTGGGGAGGGGGGCTTATTTTTGCGTGTGTTTGGGGAGGGTGAGCTAATTTTTGTGTATATGGGGAGGGGGCTTATTTGTGTGTGTTTGTGGAGGGGGCTTATTTTTGTGTGGGGAGGGGGGCTTATTTGTGTGTGTGTTTGGGGAGGGAGAATTATTTGTGTGTGTGTGTGTGTTTGGGGAGGGGGCTTATTTGTGTGTGTGTGTGTTTGGGGAGGGGGGCTTATTTGTGTGTTTGGGGAGGGGGGCTTATATTGTGTGTGTGGGTTTGGGGAGGGGGGCTTATATTGTGTGTGTGTGTGTGTGCATTTACATATATTGGGGAGGGGGGTGATTGAGTGTGAGGAGGGGGGAGAAATACATGGTGTGGAAGGACATGTGAGGTGGGGTTGTAAGAGAGAGGGGGTGAAGGAAAGGGTGATGGGGGAGTGTAAGAGGGGGGTGAGAGCGAGGGGGTATGTGTGGTGGGGAGTGTAAGAGAAAATGGGGGTGGGGGGGTTCGTAAAGCCGCCGACGTTTGTGTGGGGCCCCGGTGGAAACTTTAGTCCTGGGCTCTTGGAAAGCTGTCTGTGCCCCTGGCTCCAGGCGTCCTGCAAAGTATGGTTGCTTGATGTTAGTACAGACTGAAGATTCAGCTTTGAAATTCAAGCTTTCCACACACACATACTATGCTGATCTTATCTCCCCACATGCCAGCAATGGCAAACAGCCTAACAAAGTGAATTGTAAACATTAAACCTATCAGGGAGCTACCCAACCACTCTAGCTACCAGAGGGATCTGGGGTAGCCCCTACCTACGCGAGAGGACTGGTAACCCTTACAGCACTTTAACCTATTGATATCTACGGCAGCCAGCGGGCTTCACCTTTGTTGTGGGTGCCAGGCTAAGTTTGTAAATAAAAGGTAATACTACTCTGGGCGAGACTATATATATATTTTAAGTGGTGGTATGCCATACCCCCTAGTACCATAACATTTCTACGGCTGGTGAAAATAATTTGACTATTGACCACTGAGGTTGCTTTGCATTGTACTGTTTGTCTAGCAGCCAGTTACCAACCTTTAATACTCAAAACTGCCTTCCTTTTTGATAAAGGGAACAACTGTACATGTACAAAATAAGTATCTTCCGGGTAAATACAGCCCTTGTTTGGTGCTAATTACTTATGTAACAAGCTACTGATTCCATCCCACAGAGAATGAGATTTCTACCAGCATTTAAAAAGTGTTGCTTCCCAGGCGAGAAAATCTAACCACAGTAGTTACATAAACAAATCCATCCACATCGGTCAGGGTGACTCAATTTTGTGCCCTTCCAAACTTTGTGTTACGCAGAATAAAGTGTGATATAAGAATGGCCTCCTTTACTTTTAGTAATAATGTGTATTTTATTAAACAGCGCTGACAACTTATTGAAGGCAAAATGAGTCATTGCCAGAAAGACCTCAAAACAGCCTAACTTTCAGTTCCGGGAATCATAGGGAGATAATGAGACATGGTCACAAGGCCATGAGAGCAGCATCTGAACTAGACTCACCCACTTCAAATGACGTGATCTCATCACGGAGCTACTGAGTCAATCAAAATGTATGAAATACAGCTAGGGGAAAAACAGCACCAGATTCATCACAGGAAACAGCTGGTTTTTTTTTGTTTGTTTTTTTAGATATAAATCTGATGCCGTTTTGTTGATATAGGACCTCTGTTGTTCCTGGTCCCAACACATACAGTATCACTTATAAAAGAGCATTAAAGGCATAATATAAGCACACTTTTTATGTTCACCAAGATATGAGTTTGGTAGCTATCACACAACACAGTAAAATTCTTACTGCTTTAGATTAGTTAGCTATAAGGACTTCATATCTACTCTCTGCACAAAACCATATCTTCAACTGAATGCCTATGCATGTCCCAATCTACTGACTACAAACCAACCTCAATATACTGACTGCACAGAACAACCTTCATGTACTACTGTCAGGGATGCCCCTGTTGGGACTTGAAGCCTGGTCATATTGCTCCCACCCTGGTCTGATCTGCCACCAGGACTGATTTTACCTGCTGCCTGTTTCCCACAGACAATTCTGAGCCTGCTAATTCCATCATGTTCAGCATCTGTCCCTCATCTCCCTCTAATATAAATAAGACTTCCATTTCTTACTTTCTGTGTCTGTTTATTGTGGTTATCCCAGTACGCAAGCTTGCTGCTACTTGCTGGTACCAAATGCTATTCTTGTTACCAGACCCGTTTTCACCCTCACTACTCTTGCATCTCTCCAGTCCTGAGCAGAGGCCAGTTGCTGACCACCGTTTCCGTCTTCTGCCTGCCTCGGCCTTCGCTTATGACCCTAACTCTGATCCTCTGACGCCTTCGATTGATCTCGGCCTGTCCACAGACCAGGGCTACCAGCCAGCTAGTACTGTGGAGAGAATAGAACCCCAATGGAGAGCACTCAAACAGATGCACAATATACAGAGAACAGGAAAGGGGGTGTGTGCAATGATGTGTGAAGTGTACACGTTAAAAACCATTTATTGGAGTCATAACTCAGATTAAAATATATAGAACGCTAAGTACCAAGGTGAATGAGACTCAAATGAGCCAAAAAAAGCGCAGCGAAAGTAAAAAATACCAGGTCTCAAGTGTATAGTGTAGGTTGCTACCGTTGATGATATGTTAAGGGTATAGCCAGATGGTATCAACACCCACTGGAATCTGTGTAAATTAGTGTTTGTCACAGATATAGCCACCTGTGGCTGTCAGTAGTCTAGCCTCAAGGTAGTGGTGAGTGGTGTTATATATACCAGGTCACACGGTATACACAGGTAAGTATATCAGGTAAGTATTCACCATTTTAAGCTCGCACAGGGACAGACCATGATCACCAGTAATAGGGTAATCCAGATCAGCAGGTCGCTGCTATAATCTCTGGGTGGTGCTGCTAAATCAGAGCACCACAGCATTGTTAAAGCACTCACACACACTCACTGAATTCTACCTTGACGCAGATGTCTTGGAGAGTACATCTGCTATAAACAAGTGACCGTGGGTCCAGTAGGTAGAAAAAAATAAAAATTGTAGTACACAAGTAGTGTCTACATACACTCGAAGGCAATAAAAACAACGAGAGAAGCTGGTAGCATAAAAAGGCAGGGATCGTGGTAATGCTAGGTAGCTGTATACACATTGGCTAATGCTTCGTGTCTCAGTACACACACGATTACTGCTCAAATAAACTAGTTGCAAGCTCAATGCTTCAGACAAACTCTCTGTTAGGGAGTTAGGCCCGGGCCATAGAGGTGTGGGGAGAGCGGAGGCGCGCTAACGCTGAGGCTCGCCTGCTTCAGTCAGCGCGATTGCACGGACTTGCAGGCGAGCCAGCGTGCGCGAAGGGAGCCGGGGGGAGGTGGTTGGAGGCGGGGCAGTGACGTCGCTGGGCCAATCGCCCGCGACGCACTGATGTCAATGTCACGGCGCCGACGTCACGGCGCCGTGACGTTGACGCTGCTGTGCAGTGATTGGAGGTTTTCAGCCGACAGCGCGCTGAAAAACAGCTTGGCGCTCGGCTGAAACCTCCAACGCCTCAGCACGCCTGCGGACGCTCGCGTGAGCCCCTTCTCAAGGCATCTTCATTGAGGATGCAGGGGCTCAGCGCGGAGCGTCCGCACGCCTCAGCACAGCTGGTCCATCTATGGACGCAGCCTTAGTATGGGTACAGGACGCGCTCCGATCACGAGCGTTAGTCCCGCCCCCTTGACGTAATGACGTCACTAACAGCCAGCTAGGCTGTCCGAGCCATTAGACTCCAGCTCTGCTGTAGCTGACAACTGCACATAACAATCTCCATCTACTGCCTGCACATAGCAACCTCCATCTACTGCCTGTACATAACAACCTCCATCTACTGCCTGTACATAACAACCTCCATCTACTGCCTGCACATAACAATCTCCATCTACTGCCTGCACATAACAACCTCCATCTGCTGCCTGCACATAACAACCTCCATCTGCTGCCTGCACATAACAACCTCCATCTACTGCCTGCACATAACAACCTCCATCTGCTGCCTGCACATAACAACCTCCATCTGCTGCCTGCACATAACAACCTCCATCTACTGCCTGCACATAGCAACAACCATGTACTGCACATAACAACCTCCATCTGCTGCCTGCACATAGCAACCTCCATCTACTGCCTGCACATAACAACCTCCATCTGCTGCCTGCACATAACAACCTCCATCTGCTGCCTGCACATAGCAACCTCCATCTGCTGCCTGCACATAGCAACCTCCATCTGCTGCCTGCACATAGCAACCTCCATCTGCTGCCTGCACATAACAACCTCCATCTACTGCCTGCACATAACAACCTCCATCTACTGCCTGCACATAACAACCAACATCTGCTGCCTGCACATAACAACCTCCATCTGCTGCCTGCACATAACAACCTCCATCTGCTGCCTGCACATAACAACCTCCATCTGCTGCCTGCACATAGCAACCTCCATCTGCTGCCTGCACATAACAACCTCAATCTGCTGCCTGCACATAACAACCTCCATCTGCTGCCTGCACATAACAACCTCCATCTACTGCCTGCACATAACAACCTCCATCTGCTGCCTGCACATAACAACCAACATCTGCTGCCTGCACATAACAACCTCCATCTACTGCCTGCACATAACAACCAACATCTACTGCCTGCACATAGCAACCTCCATCTACTGCCTGCACATAGCAACCTCCATCTGCTGCCTGCACATAACAACCAACATCTCCTGCCTGCACATAACAACCTCCATCTGCTGCCTGCACATAACAACCTCCACCTGCTGCCTGCACATAACAACCTCCATCTGCTGCCTGCACATAACATCCTCCATCTACTGCCTGCACATAACAACCTCCATCTGCTGCCTGCACATAACAACCTCCATCTACTGCCTGCACATAACATCCTCCATCTACTGCCTGCACATAACAACCTCCATCTGCTGCCTGCACATAACAACCTCCATCTACTGCCTGCACATAACATCCTCCATCTACTGCCTGCACATAACAACCTCCATCTGCTGCCATCTACTGCCTGCACATAACAACCTCCATCTGCTGCCTGCACATAACAACCTCCATCTGCTGCCTGCACATAACAACCTCCATCTGCTGCCTGCACATAACAACCTCCATCTGCTGCCTGCACATAACAACCTCCATCTGCTGCCTGCACATAACAACCTCCATCTGCTGCCTGCACATAACAACCTCCATCTGCTGCCTGCACATAACAACCTCCATCTGCTGCCGGCACATAACAACCTCCATCTGCTGCCTGCACATAGCAACCTCCATCTGCTGCCTGCACATAACAACCTCCATCTGCTGCCTGCACATAGCAACCTCCATCTGCTGCCTGCACATAACAACCTCCATCTGCTGCCTGCACATAACAACCTCCATCTGCTGCCTGCACATAACAACCTCCATCTACTACCTGCACATAGCAACCTCCATCTACCACCTCCACCTGCACATAACAACCTCCATCTACTACCTGCACATAGCAACCTCCATCTACTACCTGCACATAGCAACCTCCATCTACCACCTGCACATAACAACCTCCATCTACTACCTGCACATAGCAACCTCCATCTACCACCTGCACATAACAACCTCCATCTACCACCTGCACATAGCAACCTCCATCTACCACCTGCACATAACAACCTCCATCTACTACCTGCACATAGCAACCTCCATCTACCACCTGCACATAACAACCTCCATCTACTACCTGCACATAGCAACCTCCATCTACCACCTGCACATAACAACCTCCATCTACTAACTGCACATAGCAACCTCCATCTACCACCTGCACATAACAACCTCCATCTACTACCTGCACATAACAACCTCCATCTACTTCCTGCACATAGCAACCTCAATCTACTGCACATAGCAACCTCTATCTACTACCTGCACATAGCAACCTCCATCTACTGCCTGCACATACTGTAGCACCCTTCATCTACTGCCTGCACATAACAACCTCCATCTACTGTCTGCACATAGCAACCTCCATCCACTGCCGGCAGATATACATGTTCTGTTATAATGCTGTGCATCTGTTAACCCTGTTAAAAAATAAAATGCCGCAAAATTAACCAATAATGAGTATGATTTCACAGTTCCACTATCTCATTCCCTTGAAAAAGACCAGAAGACATTATTAATACATCATTTCAAATGTGCTGTACAAATGACATATGTATTCCCCCCTAACCTCTGGCAACATCCATATAGAAACCTCAATAGGTGTTACTAACTGTGCAGCTGTTTAGTATTATTATGTGTTGGAGGCCAATGTCCCACGGGAGGAAACAATACTGTATGCACAACTACACTAATGTAGGGACCCACTTTAGCACTATTGCAGAGAAGGGTTAGTGCTTGCACTCATGCACACACATACACAGGCTGTGCCATGAATTCACTCATGCATGCAAACATATGTAGCCACGTACCCTTGGCTACTAATTCTCTGGCCCCTCTCGCATTGTAAGTCCCAGTAAAATGTGGGCAGTGTTAGTCCCAGTAAAATGTGGGCAGTGTTGGGAACAAATCCTTCAGGGTCTGGTTGTATTGTTATATGTGTGTTACCTAATAAAGTTCAGCAGTAGCCTGGTATTACAAGGGGGGGAGTGACTGATAGGGGCGCAGCAGTTATAGTTGGCTGTGGTTACCCAGCCATTGTATGCTAGGGCCGCGCGCACGGAAGTGAGCGTGGAGCCGGGCGATAGCGGGGAATACTCCGAAAACTAAGTATTCGCGCCGCTACCGCCGCTGTAATGTATGTATGTGTGTATGTGTGAGTGTATGTGAGTGTATGTGTGTGTGTACACAATGTTAATAAATAATTTATTCTCAATGTGTCTTTTTATTTTAAAAATATATAATAAATTAATAACACACAATCTACATGTACATATACACACACACACATATATATACACACATACACACACATATATACACACACACACTGCAAACCTGTCGCTCCCGGCAGCACGGACTGTACACACAAAAAGTGTGCGTCACGTGCACGCACGTCGCGTGCGCCCGCACCTACTATAGAACAAGCTTAACAGGTATATATATATATGTAGCGGTCATGTAAAATGGCTACAGTCATCTCTCCTGCTGACAGTAAGGCCTGGTAAGTTGTGGGCATGCCAGCAGTAATTATGGAGGTTTGCCCTCACACCCTGGTGAGGTGCCCTATGTATGGATGGGAGTGGTCACAGGCTCTGACTCCATGGTTAGTGATGTCAGAGGTGTGTCAGCTTCCAGAGTGTACATAAGGCACAGCACTGTGTCTAAAAGTTAGTTCTGGGGAGTTCTGCCAGAGTTCTGAGAGGAGTAAGAGTTATGTTATAGTAGCTGAGTAAGAAGACTGTGTCCAGGGACCTGGCACAGAGTAAAGACATCCCGGCTGGGATAGGGAATCCCTATTAAAGGAGAATTACACCTTTCAAAGGGAAGCACTAATGATTATGAGTGGCTAGAGAGACTACTGCGAGGGGCAGCTAGCCCACCTCAAGCAATAAAGATGCTCTTAATTACAAACCCTCTCGTGTACATGTGTGGAGTGATTGTACAGAGAGGAGCACCACAGAGGAGTTCCTCGCCAGGACCATCCCCAAGTGACCGAAGGGACCCTGATGAGGTGGAGGCGCTGCACTGGAACTAGGTAGGACTCAGCACACTACCTCAGCTGCCTGTCTGGACGGGTCCTCCCCACACACCATCATGCGGGAGACTCAGGAGTCCTGTTGCCAACAGGTGCACCACCAGACACTATCACACTGTAATGGGGACCGGTTAGACCACAGGGGCCAATGTGAGATTGGGTGGGTCAGGCCGGTTCAGAAAAACCGTTACATTTGGAGGCGAGCTGCTGAGATCAGATCTGTCAACAGGACAGGCTCTAGCTAGGCACACTGGGAAACAGGGAGAGTGTCTGCTGCCACTCTGTGCTGCGTAGGGACGGACCTAGGGGTGGTCAGGGGCTGACAGGGTATTGTCAGTTCGCAGGGACGACCTAGGAGCCTGAAAGGAGTGAGGGGTTTGGAGCCGGGCTATAGCTGACCGAGTCACTTTGAGGTAGTGCTAGTTGGTAGGACGCCAGAAGGGATAGCCTGTTAACGTGGCCAGGAATCCTGGAGAGGGTCTGCGCTAGGCTGACCAAGAGAGGTAGACGCCCCAAGTACTACATGGCAGAGCCAGAGTACTCTAGCCCATTCCAGACACTTACCATAGGGAGCACAGACTGGGAGGAAGGAGTTACAGCAGACACTGAGAGAGTGAGCCTAGCCTGAGGTAGTGCAACATGAGTCCAGCCTAGATCAGGTACACATGTGGTGGTGCATCTGAGCAATCTTTATTGTACTGGTGTGGTGGCTGCCCCACAGAGCGGAGCCCCATGTACGATAATTGGTACGAGAGCGTGACAACCCAAGGAATGGAGGATCCGCGTGGTGCGGAGAGCCCAAAATGGCGATCAGAGGCTGATGAGGAAGGCACCCGTGGCGTGCGCCCCACTGAAGAGCAAACTATCGCCGAGCTGTCTTTAACTAATCTGCTCTGGAGTGGAGCGAAGGCTGTGGCTGCCCCGTTTTTGTCCTGTCTGGGACACCGAGGTGCCACCCTTGAGGAGTGTGAGGACATTGTGATAACTGGGGTGGAACCCAGTGAGGAAAGAAAGCAAACTGACATTTCGGACTTAAACGCTATCCAAAATGGCGGCTCCCGCTTGCTAGGGAGACCGCGTGGGCCAGTCGCAGAGAAATTGGCTGATTCAGGACTTGCAAAAAGCTGGCCGGGAATGGCGCGAACAGCAGAGCCCTGCCCTGATGGGGGGTATGGCGCGAAAGCTATGGCTGCGCCTTCATGGACAGTGACTCACTCGGCCCCTGTGCTGAGTCAACCGCTTAGTCTATGGGACCCTCCCCTGATTTCAACCAGGGGGAGTGACTTTCAACTATGGCCTGTGGGAATGCACCCACTGGGCCCAGGGACTGATATCCAGACGGCGCCACTACAAGAAGTAGTGCCGGCCGCGGAGGTAGCGTGCAAAAAGGAGGGATATTTTGCACGCAAGGCGGCTGCCAGGAGAAGGTGGGAACTAGCCGCGGGAAAAGAACCTCACCCTGATGGGGAAACTGGCGCGAAAACGCAGGTCGCGCCCACCAGGACTGAGAGAGGCGCGGCCTTAATTAAGGGGCATGCTATTCCCCTGAGGGACCCGCCCATAATTGCAACCCCTGGGGGCGGGTTCCAGCTATGCCAGCGGAAGGAGGAGCCGAAGCAGGAAGTGGCTGGCCCAGCAGCTTCTACCAGTCAGTTGCGAGGAACCACTGACCTGGAGAGACCCATACAGAAAGTGGTCCCTACTAGAAGAATGGCCTGCTCCTCCACTGTGGGCACTATGGTCTCCACCCAGCCCTACTCGGTACCCGGCGGGGTACTCGTAGTCAGGGTGGCCAACACCGAGACGGTGGTCGGGCTCTGCCTTCAATGCGGGCTGCCCGGAGGCATTGTTAACACAGCGGCACGTTGCCCACAATGCGGGACATTATACTTGTGGCCAATGCCGATGTTCATTCCGATCCAATCTGCTGACCCCCCGGGGGATACGGCTAGGCGCTCCGCCGAGTCCCCTGGTGCACTGTGGATCAGTCGTGCAAGTCCCGGAGAAAGGGGACTGGAGTCGATTAAATCGGCTGGGTCAGCAGCAACCGAGACGGTCGGGTCACCCCCCGACCGTACTGAAAAGAGACTATCGCCCCGATCGTTGACCCCTAAGTCGGGGAAGGGAGACTACTCGGATGAGGATCTCCGCGAGCTAGCGGAGGTGAAATCAAGGCCCAGGACAGAACCGGGGAGGACGACACCCCGTGGCGTGAGTAGCAGCCTGGAAAGCAGGGCGTCCCCCACAGATCGGCGAGCCGAGAGACGGAGTCCCTCCGCCCCAGGATATGGCAGCGACGGGCGAGAGACGCCTACACCCCTGCGGAATGGTAAGAGAAAGCCACTTACTTACCTTGCTCCGGTAGACGGTGTAGCGGAATCGAGGCCGTGCCAGGCCCAAGACGCACATGCAGAGAAGATACCACTTCCGGTGGAGACGACGGCGGAGCTTCCGGATGTTGTCATCGAGGAAGAGATCCCGCATGGGGGTCCAACCCAAGATGGCGGCGCTTCCGGTTCCGGAGAGGACATAATTTCCGGTGGCGACGGCGGAGCAGACGGGAAGGATGCAGCAACGCTTCGGCGATCGGGTGAAGGTCCCCGATCACCTCAAGGGCTCAAGAGCTGGATGGGCGAACCGCAGACTGAGGAGGGTGAGCTATCCTCCTTGGATCAGTCCATGGACAGCCGGGAACGGGTCGTAGCCCCGTGGCGTATCCCCTCTTGCCCTTACGCCCAACCCCACGCCCTAGGTAAAACCCCTGCCCCCATCACCTGTTCCACGGGGTCCCCGCCTAGCCTAGAACTTGTGGACATACCTTTGGGGAGGGAGGAGAGGCGGACTGGGGAAAGACAGCGCAGTTGCGCTACGGAGGGCATTTCTCGGGGAGGGGGAGAATTAGGTAAGGCCGCGGTAGGCCGGTGGTTGCCTCCTGCGACCAACAAAACAGAGGACAAGGCCCTGGGATCATCACGGTGGTCCGTACCACGGTCGGCACAGACATCGGGGGTATTTTCATGGGGGGATGCGGAAGAGAGTGACTCAGGGGATTCACACAGGTTCAAGGAACACCGTTGGTGGGCCCCACTCTTTGAAGGTTATGTGGCCTGGATGGACCGTACGCGGTTTCTCATCCGTAGGGAGGAGATAGTAGATTTTTGGTGGGCCGAAGGAGAATTTACCCCTGAGCAAAGAGACAGGGAATTGCAGGACCGGTGGATTAAGATTGAGCACAGGGAGATAGAGCTCATGGGCCCTGACACACTGTCAGACCCTGTGGATCCTGACGAACCCCTGTCATGGGTGTTACCTGGGAGGGCAGGTAGGGCTGACCTGACTAGGATCAGTAGAGCGGAACGGGCAATAATGGCTCGATATAAGTCTTCCCACGGGTTGGAGTACCCTTATGTCCCTGAACCCCTCATGGAGGAGATAGAAGAGAACAGAGAAAGGTGGCTTAGGGAAACCATCGAGATGTACCTGGTCAGTAAGGGGAGTGAAGTTACTGGAAGGAGGGCAGAGGACAGAATAGATCACTTGATGCGAGTGTGGAGTATAGGGAGGAATATACACAAACACAGGGTGACCTATAGGCCCGAGAGGGGACTGCCTAGGCACTATCATGTCACGGTCCTGGACATGGGTGGTAGAGAGGTTAGAAAACCTGACCCGAGTCACTATTATTAGGGGGTACTAAGGCATTATGCGGGCTCGTGGCTGCTGGTCGGGGCGGGCTTGGCGAGATGTCACTGTGGTCATTTTTCTGTTATATGGTGTAATCTGTGTAATGTTAACAATTATGTTTTGTGTTACAGTGCTTCCTGGAGGAAGGTATTCAAATTTAGGTCCCAGCGAGGACGATGGGATTCACCAGGGGGAGAATGTATCGGTCATGTAAAATGGCTACAGTCATCTCTCCTGCTGACAGTAAGGCCTGGTAAGTTGTGGGCATGCCAGCAGTAATTATGGAGGTTTGCCCTCACACCCTGGTGAGGTGCCCTATGTATGGATGGGAGTGGTCACAGGCTCTGACTCCATGGTTAGTGATGTCAGAGGTGTGTCAGCTTCCAGAGTGTACATAAGGCACAGCACTGTGTCTAAAAGTTAGTTCTGGGGAGTTCTGCCAGAGTTCTGAGAGGAGTAAGAGTTATGTTATAGTAGCTGAGTAAGAAGACTGTGTCCAGGGACCTGGCACAGAGTAAAGACATCCCGGCTGGGATAGGGAATCCCTATTAAAGGAGAATTACACCTTTCAAAGGGAAGCACTAATGATTATGAGTGGCTAGAGAGACTACTGCGAGGGGCAGCTAGCCCACCTCAAGCAATAAAGATGCTCTTAATTACAAACCCTCTCGTGTACATGTGTGGAGTGATTGTACAGAGAGGAGCACCACAGAGGAGTTCCTCGCCAGGACCATCCCCAAGTGACCGAAGGGACCCTGATGAGGTGGAGGCGCTGCACTGGAACTAGGTAGGACTCAGCACACTACCTCAGCTGCCTGTCTGGACGGGTCCTCCCCACACACCATCATGCGGGAGACTCAGGAGTCCTGTTGCCAACAGGTGCACCACCAGACACTATCACACTGTAATGGGGACCGGTTAGATCACAGGGGCCAATGTGAGATTGGGTGGGTCAGGCCGGTTCAGAAAAAACGTTACATATATATATATATATATATACACACGTCTATACACTGATTAACACACATACGTACAACTACGCTGATAGACACAGAGCAAACTCAGCCACTTACAGCCACTTACAGACAGACTGCCACAGGAGATTCAACCAGTCCCCAGTCTACACATGATTTCAGGAGACTTCCTGTCACTCCAGGATACTGGACAGGTCTGGACACGGAGGACTCGCGTAATTGTGTGGCACAGGGGGAGTTCCCCAGGTCCCCCAGGCCCAGTCAGAACTTGTGTGGGTGATGTGTGACTGGTATTATGTACCAGTCATATAAATATGAAGCAGCATTATTCAGCAAATCATGTTTATTATTATCATGTATTACAGGTCCCCATTTTTAAAGGGGGTTGGTTCCTCCTCAACTTTTTGCTTTCCCTCTTTTGAACCCACATTTAAATCTGCACCTCCCCCTCCCCCCCAATACATACACACACTTTTTTTTTAATCTGCCTAGCAACAGTTGTGAAACCTACCAAGAAGTAGTGAATAGAGGAGGAGTGTGTGTGTTTAGTTGGGTGGGGGGGGGGGGGGGGTAAGAGAGAAAGGGAGGCATAGCAGAGAACCCTGCGACATCTGTGTGTAGCTTCTCCCTGCTCTCTGCTCTCCACATCCTCCTCCTCCTCCATGCCACTCCTCCCACTCACAGCTGCTACAGTGCAGCTTTCCGCTTGCTGAATGTGAGAGCAGAGCCAATCCAAATGCTTCGGGATTTAAAGCGGCAATCCCCACACAAAAAAAGAAAAATGAAGTCACACCGTAGTTTCACCTTTTTATTATAGTCGTAACCTTTTTATGATTTCACTGGCATCAGCTGTTTCCGTGAACACCTCTTCTCCCCTAATAAATCTGAAGGGTGGTGGCTGCCATTTTAACTTCCCATGATATACTGATATATCCAGAATTTAGCATCATAAATTTAAAAAATAAAAAGGGGGGGGGGGGGTTGCGGGGAGGGGTAGCTAAAAACAGCAGACAATGCAAAGGTAAATAGAAGGCATTCATTTTTGCATGGGTAGAGCGGATGCTGCATTAAGATAATATTGTAATCTGACAGGTCTCCTCTCTGGTTTCTTTCACTGAAAACACTAGATGTCATAGTCCAATGGTACCAGTATCTGTAGATACTAATCACTTTTCTACTAGAGGACCTATCCATTCAGAGAAAGGATGGGTGAATATTCGCCAGTCTGTATTTGTGCTCTAAGTATACCTATTTAGTAGGTACAGTATCCGGTCTAAACAATTACAGCTCAACCCCCTTATAACGCTGTGCTTGGGGTCCAAAGAATCACATCGCGTTATAAGCGGATCGCGTTAGGAATAATGTGCAATTGTATGCATTGTACAATACAGTATTTAAGATCCCAATAATCGTGTTGTAAAGTATTCATAAATACAAAAATTGGGAGCCACGCTTGCATCGCGTTATAAGCGGATTCATGTTATAACAGGGTTGAGCTGTACCTATACTGCACAGGAAAGAAGAGAGGGAGAAATTACTGCAGAGGGTTTTGGTAAATGTGCTCTAACGGAAGATATACAGTATATATAGGTGATACACTCACTAACTAGCGAGAGCTTTGGGTAACAAGCAGGGGATGCTCTGTTATCCTCATCATTTATGTAATCTTAAAACAATATTATGCTATGTTCTATTATCTTCTTTTCAAGTGCACTTTCACGGTGAGTGACGGAGGCTATTGAGCAAAGGATCCATGAAGACCCCACACCTTCCATGAATATGTCTAGGCCAATTACCAAGACACTTGCTTGTGAGTGTATCCGCTATGTTCACTTCAGTGTTGCTCAAAGCCAGTCCTCATCCCCCCCATCCCCCAACAGTTCAGGTTCTAAGGATATCCCTGCTTCAGCACCGGTGGCTCAAAAACTGAGCCACAGATTGAGCCATCAGTGCTGAAGCGGAGATATCCTTAAAACCTGACCTGTTGGGGAGGTCTTGAGAACTCGAGTAGAGCAACACTGACTTAAATCACATTTACCAAAAACCCCTGCACTATTTGTGCTGTCTTTCCTTCCCTGCGCGCTGCACTGTAGGTCATTTTTTGGAACTTCATTTGACCTTATTTTGGACCTTTGTGGTGAAACCTACACTTGCCTTCAGGCTGCACGGAAATCATTAGGGACCATTTCTCCCTGGTTTGTATTGTATTTATTTGATTACCACATGTATTACTGCTGTGAAGCACTATGTACAGTACATTAACGGCGCTATATATAAATAAAGACATACAATACAATACAATTGTATATATTGACACCTTTTACATGAGGACTTCATCATGTTTTGCACTGTATCATTGGCTAATTTGTGTGGCGTTTCCAAATAGAATCAGTTGCCTTTCTGTACTTAATTAACCTGATTATCAGATGTAACTATTGCATGTAGTTCTGCCAGTCTGTAAACTCAGGCTCTTCAGCTAATTGGATGAGTTAGTGATTGATAAGACACTTCTTGTCACCTTCACTACTATGCATTGCAGCCCTTTCTGACAGCAAAGGGGTTTAACAAAATGTCATCTTTATTTATTTATTTTTATCAAATAGAATTATAAGTATGTACAAATACATTTTGCCTATAGAAAACAGCATAATGTTAAAAGTCCTCCATAGGACTCATGCTTCTTTCAATGAGACAGGTGAGCTAAAGTGTGTGTGTATATATACATACTGTATGTATATATATATATATATATATATATATATATATATATATATATATATATATAAAACAAAAAGCAGACGCGTATGCCCCATAGTGTATGATCAATTAATGCAATTGACAAATTGATGAAACCTTATAAATGCACACTCACAAACATATAGGTTTATCTACAATGCGATTTTAAACTTATATTTTTATTAAAGTTTACAAGCATAAATGGAAGGGAAGGGGTACGAAAGAAAATGGGGGGGGGGGAAGGAGGGGAACCAACCATCTTGTGCAAATATTCTTACAAACATTAACAATCACATTACATATCATACAACATTTTATAAATGACACGTTTATCACACTACACTCCCGAACCTCTCTGCTTCTGGGATCATTTCATAACCAGCATCCCAGAGTTCCATAGTACTTCCTTGTAGTGTGATTCAGAAATGAGGTGAGCTTCTCCATTAGTTGGATATCGTTAACCCTTCTAATAACCGCTCTTTTGGAGGGCGGGAATGTCTTTTTCCACGTCACAGCGCACCCGGCTGCCGTTATCTATATCTATAAAAATATATATAAAAATGAAAACGTTGTATGTTTGCTGTGCTTATGGGCAATCTGGTCTGTCACTCACCCTCTGGCCAATCTGATTGGTCCGTGGCCTGGCCCCACCCGCCTCTCATTGGCCTGTGTGATTCTATGACCTCACATACCCAACTGCCACACTCTCAGAAAATAACCTCAATGCAGATTCATCCCCTGCGGATTACTCACTACCTGAGGTAACGAGCGCTGGCAAGAGCCACACCCGCCCCCAACACCACCCCACCGCCGGGTCCCCACCCATCACCCACAGCTCACTTCCCCGCCGGCTCCCCCCTCCCCCATCACCCCCCCCCCCCTCAACCGCAGCTCACCTCCCTGCCGGCTCCCCCCAATCCCCCCCCTCACCCTCAGCTCACCACCCCGCCCGCTCCCTCCACATCACCCCCCCCCTCACCCGCAGCTCTCAGCATCTGCGGGCCCCGTTCTGGAGCGCCAGGGAGGGGGGGTGGAAGGAGCGCACGCCACTTCTCCTCACCACCCGCGGGCCCCGTTCTCTCCCCTCAGCGGGGATCGCCGGGGAGGGGTGGAGAGGGGGGGGGGAACACACGCAGGGGATCACGTCGTCTGGCGTTGTTTACATGCCACCTCTATGGTGCCCGTGGTGACGCAGGAGTGTTCAGGCCGCAGCCCCAGGACGCGACGGAACCGAATCAGTCAACAAGAGGGGTGGAGAACCGGGGACCAGAGGGACAGAGGCCACGGCATAGGCTAGCTTAGTTAAGGGCCACAATAAAGGACGCCTCTCAGAAAGCCAGGGTGCATCAGGTATCCAGGGGCCACAGGGCAGGGCCCACAGGCATCCAGGGGGCATCAGAGATCAAGGAGCCACAGGCCAGGGTGCATCAGATATCCAAGGGCCACAGAGCAGCAGGTATCCAGGGGGCATCAGATCCAGGGGCCACAGGGCAGGGCCCACAGGCATCCAGGGGGCATCAGAGATCAAGGAGCCACAGGCCAGGGTGCATCAGATATCCAGGGGCCACAGGGCAGGGTGCATCAGGTATCCAGTCCGCAGTGGGGGGGGGGGAAGGGAGTCAGGAGAGAGGGGGGGCGAGCCCACACATACATACATATTGACACACACTGACTGACCACACACTGACTGACCACACACTGACTGACACACACACTTCCCCCCTCAGTCAGCTCAGCTTCCAAACACACGGGGGAAGGGAGCTGTGAACGGGAGGGGGGGAAGAAGCGTTGAAGGGGGGGGAGTCAGAGATGTGAACTGGGGGGGGGGGACCGCAGCTCTAAACGGGGGTGGGGGGGTGTGGCAGAGCTGTGAAGAGGGGGGGAGAGTGGAAGGGAGTGGAGAGAGAGGGCGTGGAGAGTGAGTGGGAGCGAGAACATTACATCCCAGGCAACGCCGGGTCTATCAGCTAGTTTTATTTATTTGTAACCCCGGTCTCTTTTCAGCCCCAGAGACCCCCCATGTAGCGCTCCGAGGCTCTGCGGCACACCCGACTAGCGGGGGCCGCCATGACAGGTTGCGCGAGCGTGCGCATTGGTCGCGCATGCGCAGTAAGGGTAGCACACGCGGTCCCAATGCTAAAGAGGTCCTGAGTGGACTACAATTCCCAGCAGCCTCTGGGGATTGCCCTTTCACCCACATCACGTGCAGCCAGCCAGCAAATAGGGTTTTGCAGCTTCTCCTGTGGAGGAAGGCTACAATGTTGCGGGGACCACGTTTGGCAGTTGAAACTGGGAGCAGGAAGGGGGAGGAAGGGTGTAGGGAGCAAGTGGCTCCTACACCAGGTAAGGTAGTTCCCCAGATCCCAGGCAGGCCCCAATCCCCACCAGGGTAGTGGGTAGGTACTGAGGGACGGCCCCTAAGTTAAGGACCCTGCCCTTAGGTGTGTGAGGGTGCAGTCTTGTCAGTGTTACGGCTGGTAGTGCTGTGAGCGCTGACAAGTAGGCACAGCGTGTGAGTGCAGTGGGTTGCTGCAGGTACGGTGTGAGTGCAGTGGGTTGCTGCAGGTACCGGTTGAGTGCAGTGGGTTGCTGCAGGTACTGTGTGAGTGCAGTGGGTTGCTGCAGGTACTGTGTGAGTGCAGTGCGGTTGCTGCAGGTACTGTGTGAGTGCAGTGGGTTGCTGCAGGTACCGGTTGAGTGCAGTGCGGTTGCTGCAGGTACTGTGTGAGTGCAGTGTGTTTGCTGCAGAGGTTAGGGAGAAGTAGTCAGAGGGGACCCGGGTGGTGAAGAGAGAGGTAGTGTGGGTGCAGGGGGTCAGTGACCCACCTGCATAGGACAGGCTACCCCGTAGGCCCCTAGGAGTGTTCCCTGAAGACACAAAAGGTTGCTGTGCTGCAGGGACGGCCTATAGTGAGAGTGAGCATCACCCCTTACTGTGTGGACAGCTAGGGACAAAGGGACAAGCGTGCGGAGCGGCTGCTGGCGAGTCGTCGGGGACCAGACGGCTGGACATTGACACCTAGGGGGCAGACCGCTGATTCATCTGACCCTTTGCGAAGAGGTACCAGTCACCGCCGTGACCGGCAGGTACTATATCATCAAGTGCACCAACACCGGTCATCAGGCGCTGATCCCGCCTTAGGCTAAACTCTTTGTAGGAACACTGAGCGAGTGGTTACAAGACTGAGCCTATACCATATAGTATCATACATGGACACGGTGTGTGGGGCACGCGGTGAGGGGACGAACACGTTACTCCTGATGAGAGTGGCTGGGCCACTAAGGTTATCTGTTGCATTATAGAGTGATAAGGTTACTCTGCATTATCGTTAATACAGTAAAGTTGGTTGCATTACATGTGTGTGTATGTATTTCTTGCCCAGGGGAATCTCACATCACGGGGATCCTGGGTAAGTGGAGGCGCTGCGCTAAGTAAGTGTATGAGTGTTACCCCAGGCTCCCAGCTAGTGGAGGCTCATATCTCCTGGAGCCGCAGGTGTTATACAGTGACCAGTAGTTCCTTTGGGAGGGTTCAGAAAAAGGGCTACATATTTATAAAATGTTTTGCCAGGCAGTAATACATTGAACGTTACCTCTTGTTTTCAAGTATGTCCTGGGCACAGAGTTAAGACAAATAATACATGGTTACAAATACAGTTACATAAATGAACAGGGTATACATTATATACAAGACATTGCATGCACAGTTAAAGAAAATATATATTATGGGCGTATGAAACAGTTACAGGCCAGATTAAAATGTATGACAGCCTTAGATTTGAAAGAACTTAGACTGGTGGATGATGTGAGAGTCTCCGGTAGGTTGTTCCAGTTTTGGGGTGCACGGTAAGAGAAGGAGGAGCGGCCGGATACTTTGTTGAGCCTTGGGACCATGAACAGTCTTTTGGAGTTTGATCTCAGATGATAAGTGCTGCATGTGGCAGGAGTGAGGAGCTTGTTGTTGGTATATGCGAGATCAGTTTGAGTGTGTGGTGATCCACATTTTCCATGGGTTTGGCGAGAATAATTAGGGTTGGATCTAGTAGGATCGTAATACCCGACACATCTTTTATTAAATTCAGTACTGTCTGTCCTCCAGTATGTCTGCATTGCCGGGCAATACCACCAGATATGTAACAGGTCTCCTATCTTTCCACACCCCCTCCAGCATCTATCCGAGGCCTCCAGGAACATTTGTTTTAATCTTTTGGGGGTGTAATACCAGCATAACAAAATTTTATATATGTTCCCTTTTGTTACCGTACAAATAGAAGTTTTACCCACACTCTCCCATACATCTTTCCAATCTCCCCTTGTTATTTCTGTCTCGAAATACAGAGCCCACTGTTCCATATATTTATGGACCGGAGTACAGGCATACCCCGCTTTAAGGACACTCACTTTAAGTACACTCGCGAGTAAGTACATCTCGCTCAATAGGCAAACGGCAGCTCACGCATGCGCCCGTCAGCACGTCCTGAACAGCAATACCGGCTCCCTACCTGTACTGAAGCTGTGCGCAAGCGGGGAGACTATAGAGCCTGTTACAAATGCGTTATTTACATCAGTTATGCACGTATATGATGATTGCAGTACAGTACATGCATTGATAAGTGGAAAAAGGGTAGTGCTTCACTTTAAGTACATTTTCGCTTGACATACATGCTCCGGTCCCATTGCGTATCTTAATGCGGGGTATGCCTGTACAGTACATGCATTGATAAGTGGAAAAAGGGTAGTGCTTCACTTTAAATACATTTTCGCTTGACATACATGATCCGGTCCCATTGCGTACGTTAATGTGGGGTATGCCTGTATCCTATTTTGGAATTAAACCCTGATACAAAAATGATATTAGCCCCTTTTGGTGTGTCTTTATTTTGCATATATCTTCGAATTGTGTGGATCTAGGGAACTCTACACCTTGAAAACTCTGCCGTACAAAATGTCAGACCTGCATATACTTAAACGAGTCAGTTTGGGATAGAACGTATTTTCTTTAAATTCCTCGAACAATATTAGCTTGTCCTTTATCAACAAATCCCCCACCTCTAAAATCCCTCTATGCCTCCAGGCAGGGGCGTAGCTATAGTCCAGGCAGCCTGGAGGCCAGCACTCTTGGGGGGCCCGCTTCCCTCCCCCCTGTCGGTTGGCACATTGCGGGGCCTGAGATGCAGGAAGGAAGCATGGAGGGAAATCCCTTCCTCTGCAGGTGGGCGGGGCCTGGGTCAGGGGGCGGGGCCCTGAGATGCAGGAAGGAAGCACAGAGGGGAAATCCCTTCCTCTGCAGAGCCTCCGTAGGTGGGCGGGGCCTAGGTCAGGGGCGGGGCCTCAAGTAGTGCAGCGTGGGGCTGGAGCTGCAGCCTGAGAGACAGGCTGGGAAAGGTCAGAGGGAGGGGAAGGGTTAAATCACAGGGGTAAAAACAGACATGAAAAGGAAAGGATACAGGAAGGAAGAGACACAAAGAGAAAATGACGTACAAGAAAGAAATACATAAGAGGGAAAAGAAAGACATGAGGGAGGGAGAGAGAGAGAGAGAGAGAGCAAAGAGAGCAGAGAGAGAAAAGAGAGAGAGAGCAAAGAGAGAGAGAGAGAAGAGAGAGAGAAGAGAAAAGAGATAGCAAAGAGAGAGCAGGGAGAGAGAGTAGAGAGAAAAGAGAGAGAGAGAGAAAAGAGAGAGCAAAGAGAAGAGAGAGAGATAACAAAGAGAGAGAGAGAGCGCGCAAAGAGGGAGAGCAGAAAGAGAGCCAGAAAGAGAGCAAAGAGAGAGAGATAGAGAGAGACATGAGGGGGCCCTGAAAAAAAATTTCCCCAGGGGCCCGCATATGTCTAGCTATGCCACTGCCTTTAGGTATCAAAGCCCTGTTCCTGGAAACCAGGGAGAAACCCTGGGTTACCAAACAGGTGGGTGAGCCTGGATAGGACTGACATCACCACATACTTTTTTTTGCCGTCTGCCAAATGTTCAGGGTAAACCCGATTACTGCTGATTCAGATTGTCGCCCAGGCCCAGCACCCGACCACATCAAGGAAGGCAGCCCACTTGGTTTTTTGATTGAGCTCTCCAAATCCACCCAAGCATATAACCCTCCCGGGAAGTGCCAATAGACCATTTGCTTCATATGAGAAGCCATATAGTATTTTAGATGTTTGGAGACGCCAGGCCACCACCTTCCTTAGCCACCACATGATTGACCTGGCTATTCTTTTTTTTATTTTCCAAATAAATTGCATGATTCGATTTTGGATCTCTTTTATACTTGTGTGTGGGACAGATATCGGCAGTGTCTGGAAATAATACAGAAGTCTTGGAAGAATTTTCATCTTAACCGCAGTTATTCGCCCTATCCAGGAGAAATAATGGGAGTTCCAGGCTTGTGGATCATTTTTTATTTTGGAGAAAAGGTCTGGAGAAATATATTTGAATAATGAATGATAATCCCTAGTAAGATATATCCCCAAATTCTTCAAATGGGTCCTTTTCCATTTATAGTCGAAATGCCTTTTAAGGACCTCAACCTCCTTGTCAGCTAGAGTTACATTTAGGGCTTCCGACTTTCCCACGTTAACTTTGTTCCCAGATAACTCACCAAATCCCCGAAAAGTGGACTGCAAATTCGGGAGAGAGGTCAGTGGATAGTAAGGATAATATAATCTGCAAACAATGACATTTTGTAGCACTGATTCTTTATTTTAATCCCTTGTATATTGGGAGAGGCTCTGATGGTAGCCGCCAAAGGTTCGATTGTTAACGCAAAGAAAGGGGCGAAAGGGGGCACCCCTGCCTAGTCCCATTCTTAATTGTTATCATATTCCTATCCCCACCTGGAAACTTCAGAGTGGCTGTTGGCGTCTGATAGAGGGCTCGAACCCCCTGCAGGAAAAAACCCGTGAATCAAAATGTCTCTAGCATTTTGTCCAAGAAGTCTCACCGAATCCTGTCAAAAGCCTTCTCCGTATCCAGGCCCAATAACATAGCTTTAGGTTTATATGTGTGTATCTGGTCAATGACATGAATATTTTTTCGTGTATTATCAGACACCTGGCGTTCACTCACAAATCCTACCTGATCATAATGGATTAATTTAGGAAGTATGGGGTTCAACCTATGAGCCAGAATTTACTATATATTTTCAGATCCGTATTTAGCAATGAAATCGGCCTATAACTGCCACAGCACAAAGGATCGTTCCCCTCTTTAGGGATCACCACTATATTGGCCTTCGTCTCCTGTGAGGGAATTTGTTTTCCGCTAATTAAACCACTAAGTAGATCCAACAGACAGTGTCCCAGAATTCCTAGAACATTTTTATAATATAGATTTGAAAAACCATCCGGGCCAGGCGCCTTTGCTGGTTTCAGTGAACTGACCACCCTCCCAAGTTCTATCAGAGTTATTTTTGCATTTAAATGTTTTGGTCCTCTTCCAAACTGGGAGATTGCAGTCCTTCAAATAATCCTCAGTATGGGTCAAACCAGGGAATGTGGCAGTCAGGGTTGAATCATCTAAATCATAAAGCTTCGTATAGAACTTGACAAATTGTTCTTCAATCTTTGAAGGGTTGTATGTAACTTCGCCCCCATTTATCTTAGTGGCAGAAACCAACGCCCTCGCCTTGATCCCTCTAGGTTTATTTGCCAAGATACGGTCTGCCTTGACCCCATGTCATAGTACGTCTGTTTAGTCCATTTAAGGGCCTTCTCTACGTCTTCCAGCTGCAGCCTTTTGAGTTCCCTCCTTGCCTGACTCAGAAAGTTATCCATTTTCCTCAATGGTTTTTTTTTATGTGTACGTTCTAGCTCTATAATCTTTTCCGTTAAATATTTTTGTTTCTCCAATTTTAAATGAGCTGTCCTCTAATCGTGGCCTTACGAGCCTCCCATAAGGTTGCTGTCGATTCTCCAGACCCATTATTAATCTGGACATAATTTATTAAGTGAATCTCCAATTTGTGAGCTAATCTCTGGGTGGTTTAGTAGCGAGTCTTTCATCCTCCAATGGAATGATTGAATCTTGGCAAATGGGGGGTCAAACGTAATTGCAACTGGAGCATGATCCGACCACGTGATAGACCTATATTCGAGTGAATCAATACTTGCAAGATGTTCGGGGTTATAAATATATTATCGATTCTTGAATACGAATCATGTGGGGGCGAATAGAAAGAGTAGTTTCTCTGCCAGGCGTCGAGCAGGACAAATTCTTTAATTAAAGATTTGAATTTCTTAGCTGTATTATATGTCATTGGAGAATGTGATTGCCCTGGATGAGTGGATTTATCGACATCTGGGTCCGGAATCATTTAAAAGTCGCCTCCCAGAATCAATGAATGTTCTCGGCTGTCTCCCAGATGTTCCAATGTGTGTGTGCCAAGCACGTGCATTTTAAGTGAAACTTCTTTGTTTTTTGTCACTGTTTTGTCACAGAAATTGTATTTGTGTTGGTGATATTTTTAATTAAAAATCAAAATACAATTGGAACGGAATGTTGTGTTTTTATTAAAATTGCAGCTCCCCTTTTCTTGCTAGTGAAAGGCGAATAGAATGCTACAGGATATGTCCCCCTGAAGGTGTTTGGGGGCTCCTGAGTGTCAAAGTGCGTCTCTTGCAGAAAAACAATGTCTGCTTTCAGTTTCCTAAATTCTTTTTTTTTTTCAAATGTTTTTATTAGGCATATTTAGGTTTACATACATTGCGCTACAATTATGGCCTAATACAATAAGATTTTTCCTTATTTAATTAGTTGGGGGGGTCGGTGTGGTACCCCTGGGGGTATGACCCCGGGACCACATCATGGTCCAGAGGCCTGGATAGGAGGAAAAAGAGTGAGAAAGGAAAAAGAGGTGTTGAGGGGATTGGGGGGGGGGGAGGGAGGGGGGGTAGGAGGGGTGAGGGGGTAGGGGGGTGTTCCCTCCCCCCTCTCGGCCGGCGGAGCTTATTCGTCCCTACCCCAAGCTCCTTCCGCGTTCCTATTACTTAGCCGCATATATTTTGGTTTAGGTTAATGGGTTAGCCAGGACTCCCATATTTTATAGAAACTTTCCGTCGAACGTTTAAGGAAGGCTGTAAGTTTTTCCATTATCATGACCTCATTTAGTCTTTTCTTTACATTTTGTTTGGGGGGGGCGATACCTTCTTCCACGAGGACGCAACTGAGCATCTTGCTGCCGTGAGAATGAAGGAGATTAAGTTCCATATTGGGCGATCAATTTCCTCTATTGGTCTGCCCAATAGGAAGGTCAGTGGATCAATGGTGATTGTGAGGTATGTGACCTCTTTTATTAAATCTTGTATTATAAGCCAAAATTTCTGAATCTCTGGACATCGCCACCCGATGTGGGCCATGTCCCTTCTATGTCCACAGCCTCTCCAACATAAATCCGAGGCCAGAGGGTAGATTTGTTTTAGTCTCACTGGGGTTAGATACCAGTGGTACATTATTTTATAAATATTTTCCTTCACTCTGGTACATATGGAAGTTCCTGAGGCCGAGTCCCATATTTCTTCCCAGTCCTCTCTGTCAATAACCATGTTCAATTCCGCTGCCCATTTGAGCATATAATCATGTGCGGGGTTCGCTGGATTCTCCATTCCAGCATATATTTTTATTATTAGACCTTTTTGATGTGCACCTACTTGGCACAACTTCTCGAATTTGTGAGAGGGGTAAATTTCAAAGTTGGGGACATTTTTTGTAAAAAGTGCTGAGTTTGGAGAAATTTGAATGCATCTAGCTCTGGTGCTTTGAATTTAGTGCGTGTATCTTGGAAGCTCAGGAACTTTCCATCGCTCAACATGTCCGCAGCCGCTCTGATCCCCATTGATTTAAATTGGTCAAATTGTTTAGATTCGCATCCTGGGGGGAATTTATGGTTGTTAAATATTGGAGTAAGTTGTGAACTGGTGGAGGAAAGCTGGAATTTAGTTTTAGCTTTCAGCCATACTTCCCAAGTATGCCTCATCGCACCCAGTTCAAATTTGGGCGCCATATCAGCTCCTTTATCCCCACACCAAAGGTAAGCTGGTAGAGAAGGCGTTCTGGAGTACTGAGTTCCAATTGCTAGCCAACAGAGCTGGTCTGGGTCCGAGTTCCACATGACCGCCTGTCTTAATTGGGCTGCTTGGTAATATTTTGAGATGTCTGGGACTCCCAAGCCTCCCCCGCCCTTGGCGACAAGAGAACTGATCTAGCTACTCTGGGTCTCTTGCCCTGCCAAATAAAATGAAATATTTTGTTTTAAATATTTTTCAATTCAGAACCATGGATCCGGACCGGGACCATCTGGAAGAAATATAATAATCTGGGGGGTATATTCATTTTAACTGAGATCATTCTCCCGATCTATGAGATCTGGTATCCTTCCCACTTATCCAGATCTTTTTTAATTTTCCCAAACAGGGTTGGATAGTTGTTTTGGTAAAGAGAGTGGTAGTTCCTTGATACATTTACTCCCAGGTATTTGATGTATGAAGGGCTCCATCTATAATTGAAGTTTAGTTTCAATAATTGTATCTCTGGTTCTTATAGGTTTAGATTTAGGGCTTCTGATTTATCATTGTTAATTTTGTATCCTGACATTTTGCCAAATTCTGATAACTCTTTATGAAGGTTGGGAAGGGAAGTCTGGGGATGCGTTAGTGTTAAAATAATATCATCGGCAAATAATGAGACTTTATAATTTTTTTCGACAATTAGTAAACCCTGGATATTTATATTGTCTCGTATTTTAGACGCTAGAGGTTCGATTGTAAGGGCGAAGAGGAGAGGGGACAAGGGGCACCCCTGTCTCGTTCCATTTTTTATTTCAAATTTCTTTGCGGCTCCACCCGGGAGTTTGACCACCTCAGAGGGGCTGCGATATAATGCTCGGACTCCCTCTAGATACGAATCTTTAAAGCCGAATTTCTGCATTGTTTAATCAAGAGATAGCCCATTGATTCTATCGAATGCCTTCTCTGCGTCCAAACTTAACAAAACCGCTTTGGTAGCTGTTGCGGGTATTGTCTGAGGCTTGCCTACCTGAGACAACCCCTACTTGGTCATTATGTATTAATCTAGGTAGAATAGGGTTCAATCTATTTGCTAAAATTTTACTATATAATTTAAGGTCGTTGTTTAACAGGGAGATTGTCCGATAACTCCCACAGAGCAGCGGGTCTCTGCCTTCTTTGTGGATTATAGCGAGGTTAGCTTGAATCATTGATGGTGGGATTGGGTTGCCCTCCATAAATGAGTTAAATAAACATAGCAGGTGCCTAGACAGGGTCAGAAAAAACCTTTTATAATAGACATTGGAGAAGCTATCAGGGCCTGGGGCATTGGAAATTTTTATCGTCTTTATTGCATCCGCCAGTTCCTCTTGTGTTATTTTTGCATTGAGTATTAAATTTTCCTCCTCTGTCATTGACGGCAGGAGGCAATCAGATAGATAATTTTTAATAGGGTCAGACTCTGGACTTTCTGCGTGTCCGTCTGGATTTTTAAGGTTGTATAATTTAGTGTAAAATGTAGTAAATTCCTCTGCAATTTTTTTCTCACTATAGATTATCTCACCAGATTTACTCTTGATCGCTGTGATCTGTGAGCATTTTTGTATGCCTCTTAACTTGCTAGCCAAAAGTCTGTCAGCCTTGTTGCCCTTATCGTAGTATTTCTGGCTAGTCCATGTGAGGGCTTTTTCTACTTCATCCAACTGAATCTGTTTTAATTCATTTCTGGTCTTGGTCAATGTTTTGTAGATTTTTTTTAGAGGGATTGGTTTTGTGCTGTTGTTCCAGCTTAATAATTTTGTCTGTCAAATCTGTTGTTAGTTTAGTTTGACCTTCTTTCTGTGGGATGCAATAGAGATAAAAGTCCCTCCGATTGCTGCCTTATGGGCTTCCCACAGAACCGCCGGTGATGTGACTGAGCCTTCGTTAAGTGCTAAGTACTCCATAAGGGCTGTTTTGATTTCCCTCTCAATTTCTGGATGATTCAGTAGGGAGTCATTTAGCTTCTAGGTAAAGGAGCTCGATTTTACAAATGGGACTCATAGGGTTATTGTAATGGGGGCATGGTCCGACCAAGTGATAGGTAGTAAGTCCGAATTTGAGGAGGCCTCCAGGATGGTTTTGGTAGCTAGAAAATAGTCTATACGAGAGTAAGACTGGTGTGGTGCGGAGTAAAAAGTATAGTCCCTTTGGCCCTGGTGTTGGATTCTCCAAATATCCATCAAGGAATACTCTTTAATGTTCGCTTTAAATTGTTTCCCAGTTTTTTGGGGAGAAGTCCCTTGCGGGCGGTTCCGGGGGAGGATCTATCTTCGCTGGGATTCAAAGCCATATTAAAATCGCCACCCGCTATCATTGATGATAGATAAGCAGGATCAACCCTGTCTAGTGCTGCTTTTAGAAACTCCGCTTGGTTTTCATTTGGCGCATATAGGTTGATCAGAGCGATCGCCGAGCTAGAAAGGGATCCGTATACCCCTAGAAATCTACCCTCTGGATCTGAGATTGTTTTAATATGATTAAATGGGGTTCCTTGTCGGATTAGGATAGCTACTCCTCGCTTTTTACTGCTAAATGATGAGAAGAAACCCATTGGGAATACATTGCTAAATAATTTGGGCAGCTCTTGAGCTGCAATGTGCGTCTCCTGGAGGAATATGATATCTCCTTTGGACCTTTTCATCTCCTGGAGCGCCAGTCTCCTCTTTTTGTTGTTATTTAATCCCCTCACATTTAGAGATATAAGTTTAATTGCGGATTGACTAGCCATTTGGGCTATAATCCGTTTTAGGATCTCGCCCTTCCCATTAGGGAGATCGTGGTACGTTACCTTGGAGGTCTTGCGTCCCTCGTTTGAGGTATGTGCTTCAGTGATGGGTATCGGATTGGCTAGCCGAGGGGGGGGGGGGGTGAGGGGGTGGTAGAGGAGGAAAGGGTGGAGATCTGCTGGGACAGGATCAGCTGATGGAGATAAAGTGAGACGAGGTCTGCTAGAGACCTCCAGAGAATGTAGCCGGGGTTAGGTACCGGCATTTGGGCTTATCGCTCAGTGAGGTGATTCCGATGGCATGGACATGTGTGCACAGGAGGGTGTGGACCCGTGGTTGTGCATGGATTAAGCTCTTCCTTAGTTAAGGATATTGTGGAGGGGAGGTGTGTGGGGGAGGGGAAGGGGGGAGGGGGAGATTGGGGGGGGTGAGAGAATGGGTGGGTTTCGGTCAGAAGAGTGCTAATTATTATATTTATTCTATCGGGTCCACGGAGTTCTTCTCCTACACAGCCATGTCGGATGACGTCACCGGAAACCCCCCAAATTCCTTCTAAATTCTTTTAATGCCAGTCTGCGCTTGCTATTTGCGTTCAAGACCTTGACATTCAGGGATACTAATTTCAATGGAATTTGATTAGACATTCCCAATTTCGTGTCACTCTATCTCTTGTGATAGTTGTACTCTAAAGATTTTGATGGTTGTGATAGGCAGGGGGTAGAAATTAGAGGGAGGGGAACCTCTCCCATGTCTGGAGAGTGGGGGGGGGAAACAAACAAAAAAAAATAGGTTGTAAGGTTAGATGAGTGTTACCCGCCACTCATCCCAATTTTGCGGCCATTCTCTACAAGGCTTGGCTTGGCGGGCATATTGCCCGACTGGGACACCCTGGCGTTGAGCATGCTGGTCTCAATTCTTAACCATACACCCCACTCTTACTTAATATCAATCTCCTGATCGCACCTGCGTTTTAACTTTGCTTAAGGCGTCAGCGTTTAACAGGTAAAACAATTCTTACAACTTTTGGAACATATAAAAATAAAAAATAAACTTATATACTAACACAGAATCCCTCAGACCTCTATCTTCCCACCTCTACCTCCCCATCCAAATTATTCCCATGATACTTATTTAAAGGTGCAGGGGGTAAACAACCTTGGATAAAACAGACGTCACATTTTGTAATATTCATTAAACATTCCGTAACTGTTAGTGTTGACCTTGGAACAGAGGCTGCTCTTTTCCATTAATGGGGCTTAATGTCTTTTGTGTCGGTTTCTTGAGTCTCAACGTGGTGTATCCCACAAAAGACCCATCCATTTCAAACACTTTGGACCAAAGGCCCACTCACTCCTTGCCTGCCGTTTCAAACACTTTGGACCAAAGGCCCACTCACTCCTTGCCTGTCCCCTCAATCAGATCTTTCCTCTGCTCAGTGCAAGTCCTACCTTCTTGTAGATCACGAGAGGGTTTCTCCCCTCCGCAGAGATGATCCTGTCACCCAAGGAGTGGGCAAATAGTCTTGATATACGATCAGACCTGTACCTGTATTGCAATCAAAAGGGACAAAGGGAGAAACAGAGAACAAGTAAAACAACAGTTCCAGCATGGGTTTCTATGGATCGCCATGGGACGCCGACTCATCTGTCCAAAGGTCCGCTGCAGCCCCAGACTTCAAAAATGTGGTGATCAATAGGGACTTCCCAGAGTCTACTCAAGAGCTCAGCCAGTCCTGTTCCTTCCCTCCTCAGTCCGTCGCCCCCTCTACAGGCCGCTCTTCCTCTGAGTTGTCATCCTATATCCCTCGCTGCTGGCTCGATCTGCTCTTAGTTTCCAGTCCTAGCGCTGATAGGAAAAATGTTGATTCCACAGGGTTGCGAAGTGAAGCCTATCTCCTTCCATGGTTGGCTAAAAGGCAGAACAGAAAGGCCCATCAATAGCGGGTCCCTTTTCTTGGAAGTATCACCTTCACCGGTCGTAGTCCTCTTCACCTCTCTATGGTCAGCCTAGGCAAATCCTGGGACATCTGAATGGAGGAGTTTTCCCAATTTGATTAAGCCTTTATTTCTGCACCCCTTTATAATCTTTTCTCTGGTGGCGTAGTATTGATGTAGCCTCAACACAACATTCCTGCTTCTTTTGGGGTCATCAAATCTCGGACCCAACGCTCTGTGAGCCCTGTCCATCAACAGTTCACTATTTTGTAGTTGGGAGTCAATTGACAGAGAGTCATTTGAGGTATGGCTACAATGCTCCCGCGGACACCATCTCTGGGATGTGGCGAATTCATGAATTCTGCCTATATCTAAGTCATCCATGCTACTGTATCTCTCATGGCTCTTGTCATGGAACAGGGATACCCCTGTCTGCCTCTTCCGTTTCGCCCCCCCCCCCCCTTTCCTTGCAGCCCTGCTTGTCAGCTTCTCAGTGCTAGCTGTATGTGTTTGGCTCTGTACACAAACACAGTGCTTGTGTGATAAATACAGTGCCATTCCCTCTCTCCCAGCAGCTTGCTGTATTAGAGATGCAACATTATTGCTACATGTTGTAGCTCCCCCAGACACTCCTGTGAGTTGCCATAGCAGCCCCAGCCTTTCTCTCAAATGGGCTAGTCTGCTTTCTCCCCCTCTGCTCTGCCCACAGATGGTCTGTCCCCAGGCTATCTTTCTACCCAGTATACATTGGCACTTCCTTTCCACCATACCTCTGGACGAGTGAGTACCTTGCTATAACTCCTGTAATGCTACTGCAGGATTATCTTTTCACCTCCCTTTACTACCAAGCACACACAGAGATATTTATTCCTACACCTACACCTCTACACAAGAGACTGTTTTTCCCTGCTTTCTACAAATAAAGTAAGAAAAGAAACAGACCTTGTCGTGCTTGGAAAAGAGGGCCGAGTTGACACTATCTGAGCTAAGTCATCTTACACGTGACCCCAGAATAGTGAAAAGATATTGTGTGCCTTACAGACACTTACAGGAGTTGCTACTCCAGACTCCACGATAAAACAGAGCAGTCTTTGCAGACAAAGAAGCACCAAGTAGCTCAAACTGCACACAGCCTGCAGCCTTAACAGACAAGCAGCAGCCCACTGCACAGCAGCTTTGCAAACAAACAGTGCTTCTGACACAAAACCTAACTGCCCTTTCTCTGTCTGAGTTCACCCTCTGCACAGCCCCATAGTGAGGAGCCACCATCTCACCTACCCCTGCGCACGTCCCCACGGCTAGCGCCATCAAGGGCCACGCTACCGGACACCCACCAGGACACGGGTCAGAGCCACCGGACACCTGTGAGTATAGCTACCCCTACGCTGCAAGCTGCAGGACACCGCTCGGCATCATCTGAGACAGACGCCCATCGCTGACAAGGTAAAAGACCGCATGCCACACGCACTGGCTAAAGGCCTACACACACCTACAGCATGGCAGAACTCAGAGCCTCACCAGACATCATGCAGGAAAGCGATCACTCAGACACAGAGACCGCTGCGCAATTGCAACAGGCGCAGACAGACGCAAGGCCTAAACGGACAGTCACACTGACACAAAAGGCCCGCGAAAAATACGAGACTGACATTGAAGCGCACCGCGCTAAATTAGAGTTTGCCTGGAACACTACCACACTTGGGATACGCAATGTCGCCGCCGCTGGCAATTCTGTACAACAGCTCGAGCAGGCAATAACTCAATTAAAGATAGACCACTTATGCTACCAAGGGCTGTCAGAGGCATACGTCACTTACCTGGCCAGGGCTAATACCGGTGAAAGCCTACATAAAAGAGACTTACAGCACAATACTGACTTGACACGTGATAGCCGCGTGCGAACCGCCATCGCAGATGCCCAAAGCGAGAGAAAAGAGCTCCTCCTGGAGACCGCATCGCAGCGCTCCAGCGCATCCAGGCACTCATCAAGGTCAGCAAGATCAGCGCAATCCAACGCAAGCACCAACCCCAAGTAGGTCTTGACCTAGTGTGGGAAAGGCTAGAAGAGACCTACGGCAGCACCGCAGAGGCCGCACGTGCTAGGGCCGAATATGGATGGAGAGAGGCAGCCATAAGGGCAGAAAAAGCGCGCATAGAAGAGGAGGAGCAGAATGCCGCTGCTACCGCCGCCGCTGCAAATGCCGCTGCCGCTGCAAATGCCGCCGCCGCTGCTACCGCCGCCGCTGCCAATGCCGCCGCTGCACGCAAAAAGGCCGAATTGGACGCGGATCTAGAAGCTCTAATCAAATAAGAGGACGCCGCTGCCGCCATAGCCCAAGCCGAAGTCTTAGAAGCAGCTGCGAGACAGGACGGCGGGGAGCTACTGTACAGACGGATAGCCTCAGAGGATCCAGCCCAACGCACTGAAGACTACGTAAGGAGCCTCTTCAGTGTAAACACCAGCACGCCATCTCTACGCGGAGGCAGCGACTCCACAGACACCGAAGACTTGCTAGGCCCACGAGGAGAAGACGCTGTTCCTTCAATGGTACATGCTGCCTGGTATAGCCACAGCCGCAACAGTGATCCACACGCCAGCGCGCACACGGATGCACTACAACGGGCTCGCCATCCAGGCACACCCACACGGGAAAACACAGCCCCTCACGCCGACCAGCAGTCATCACGCGTCCATGCCAAGGAAGAGGCGACTGCAAGGACCCTCCCAGCAACTGCCACAGAACGGGACAAACACGCCGATGCCTCAGGCCTGACAGACATAGCCAAGTACATGATCCAGCGCAACCTGGTGCACGCAGGACTCATCAGCTTCGACGACCGCCCTGAGAACTACTGGACGTGGAAGCTCACGTTCAAAGATGCAATCAGCAGCTTGGACTTCTCAGCAAGGCAAGAGCTCAACCTGCTATTCAAGTTCCTGGGGAATGAATCCAGGGAGCACGCGAAGAGACTTCAGGCGGCAAATGCGCACCAACCCCAAGTAGGTCTTGACCTAGTGTGGGAAAGGCTAGAAGAGACCTACGGCAGCCCCGAATCAGTCGAGGATTCGCTCTTCAAAAGAATCGACAGCTTCCCCAAGATCACAACTAAAGACTACTCGAAGTCACGAGAGCTCGGGGACTTGCTGCAAGAACTGGAGTTCGCAAGGAAAGACCATTCCTTAATAGGTCTCAACACCCTAGACTCAGCTCGTGGAGTGAGACCCATCCTGGAGAAGCTACCCTACAACCTCCAAGAAAAATGGATCTCGCAAGGCTCCAAATACAAAAGGGAGAAGCAAGTCGCCTTTCCCCCATTCTCATTCTTCGTGAGCTTCATCCACGAAGCGGCGAGGACAAGGAACGATCCCAGTTTCATCCTAGGTGCGCAAACCACACACAGTGCAAGTAGCCTGAGGAATGAGAGACCAGTGGCGAGATACGGTAACACTCCAACACCCATCTCGGTCCGCAGGATGGACGTGCCTCTCACGACCCAAACTACTACCGATCAGTCGGTCGCCGGAGACAAGGAACCAAGGGACCAAAACAAGGAATGTCCCATACACAAGAAGCTACACCCACTTAACGAGTGCTTTGGGTTCAGGATGAAGTCCCTAGAGGAACGCAAGAGGTTACTTGGAGAATTCAGAGTTTGCTTCAGGTGCTGCGGTTCCACGACTCACCTAGCCAGGGACTGTAAAGAAGAGATCAAATGCACAGTGTGCGAAAGTGACAAGCACGTGACATCGTTACACCCAGAGGCGCTGACACTCCACCAACTCCACAACCCATCCTCCGTAGCGGAGCATGGCGGGGAGAAAGAAGGAGAGCCAACATCCGTTACATCTCAGCGCACTGAGATTTGCGGAAAAGAAGGTGACAAAATGTCCTGCTCCAAAATATGCCTTGTCGCAGTACACCCCCAGGGTCAACCTGAGAAGGCTATTCGGATGTACGCGATCCTCGACGACCAGAGCAACCGATCGCTGGTCAGGTCAGAGTTCTTTGACATGTTTAACATACAAGACAGTGCTTCTCCATACACTCTCAGAACGTGCGCAGGGCGAATGGAAACCACAGGGAGAAGAGTGAATGGCTACACCATACGCTCAATAGACGGCAAAGTGAATATGCCCCTTCCCATACTCATCGAGTGCAACCACATGGCCACAAACAGGGACGAGATTCCCACACCAGAGGTGGCACGCCATTACCCCCACCTCAAAGGAATAGCCAACCACATCCTGCCGGTAGAACAAGGCGCCAAGATCTTGCTGCTGCTCGGCAGGGACATCATGAGGGTACATAAAGTCCGTAAACAGCATAACGGACCCCACAATGCGCCATACGCCCAAAGACTTGACCTAGGATGGGTGATAGTGGGCAACGCATGCACCAACAAAGAGCACGGGCAAGACTATGTTGATGCCCGCAGAACGGTGGTAACAGAATGTGGACACACATCTCTCTCTGAACCATGTCTTGGCCATCTCCAAGTGACCGAAGGGCCAAGTGAAGAGAAAAGACAAGGTCATACCCCTGAGATCGACAAAAACATCCTCACATCGGGGGGATGTGACAATGGCCTGGGATGCTCAGCAGTCCAGACAGCTAAGGATGATGAGTCGATTCCACCGAAGGAAGAAAGTAACCTCCCAAAGGTGACCGACAAAGGGATCGTCCAAAAGGCAATAGACGATCAAACAGTCCTCTCGCGAGCAATGGCACGACTAAGATGTACAGTTGTTCCTCTCCACAGAGTATCAAGTGACAAAACAACCAGCTGCCACGGCTGGCATAGCCGCAAAAGATTGCGCCCCGCATGTGAAGCCACAGTGTCAAAAAGACTGTCCTCTCGCACGTCTAAAAAGAGACAGCCACAGAGACATTTTATAAAGGGATTTACTAGGGCAAAAGAGACTGTTCTTCGTCACGTCCAGGGAGACAATAACCTCCAGATGGCAGTCAACAAAGAGACACAAAAGCGTTTCACCAAACTACGTGGAGATGTTCTCGTGCAAGGGAAATGCACCGATGATCTACGGTGCACAGCGTTCCAGACAACAAGGGACGACGTCAAACAAACACTATTGAGGGAAGATAGAGGATTCCCGAGGTTAACAGTCAAGGAGCTCGTTAAAGACGGACCGGGCAGCCGGGTGAACTCGCTACTATTCCGTTCACCAAAAAGACGCCTCCTGAACAATAGAGAACCTGCCATCTCTAGGCTCACTTCGCTCCGCCGTAACCCACAAGGGGAGCCGGAGACCAAAAGCAACTTTGTGGCCTTCATCCAGAAGAGACTCCTTACCGGCCACGCAAAGCCAGCACTTCTAATGAAGGAAGGTGAAGGATGCCTCATCCTTCCTGCCTTCCTGCCTAACCTCCAATTATCTAGGGTCTACCACCCTCAGGGACCTGATCAAATCCGGGTAGTGTTCAGCCCCAGCGTTCAGCTCCAGGGAGTCCCCCTGAATGACGCCCTCTTCACTGGGCTAGACTTGACAACGAGTCTTCCAGGAGTGTTGTCCCGCTTCCACAAGGAGCCAAAAGCCATCTCCTTCTGCCAAACGCCAGGTGATAGAGCGACAGGCTGCCATGGCTGGCATACCTACCAGGGGATGCACTCTGTGGGTGAAACTACAGAGACAAAAGGACTGTTCTCTCACAAGGCTAAAAGGAAACAGTGCCAGAGACCTTTACAAAAAGACATTGTGGTGCAACCAGCAAACCTGGAGCGGTTCATCCACCCGACATCCTTTGCTGAAAGACTTTGCCAAGGGATTTCAACGCCAGTGGTACCGAATGGTATCACCTCGTTATGTGGACATGGACTTTGCATTATTATGTTGTTATGTTGTATGCATTGCACATATGTTCCACATATCCTGTCATATAGTGGTATCTACAGATACCAGATGGGGAGTGTCATGGAACAGGGATACCCCTGTCTGCCTCTTCCGTTTCGCCCCCCCCCCTTTCCTTGCAGCCCTGCTTGTCAGCTTCTCAGTGCTAGCTGTATGTGTTTGGCTCTGTACACAAACACAGTGCTTGTGTGATAAATACAGTGCCATTCCCTCTCTCCCAGCAGCTTGCTGTATTAGAGATGCAACATTATTGCTACATGTTGTAGCTCCCCCAGACACTCCTGTGAGTTGCCATAGCAGCCCCAGCCTTTCTCTCAAATGGGCTAGACTGCTTTTTCCCCCTCTGCTCTGCCCACAGATGGTCTGTCCCCAGGCTATCTTTCTACCCAGCATACATTGGCACTTCCTTTCCACCATACCTCTGGACGAGTGAGTACCTTGCTGTAACTCCTGTAATGGTACTGCAGGATTATCTTTTCACCTCCCTTTACTACCAAGCACACACAGAGATATTTATTCCTACACCTACACCTCTGCACAAGAGACTTTTTGTCCCTGCTTTCTACAAATAAAGTAAGAAAAGAAACAGACCTTGTCGTGCTTGGAAAAGAGGGCAGAGTTGAGCTAAGTCATCTTACACGTGACCCCCTGGCTTCCAGAATAGCTCTGATCTCTTCATTGAGATGCAGGACCTTGTCGTCTGTATTTACCTGATTTTGTAAGGTAACGTCCATCTTGCTTTCCAGCTCTGGGGTCCTTATAGCCAGTGAAGAAATTTCTGCTTTAAATTCCAACACAGCCTTAACCAAAGCTGCCTGGAACCCAGCTTGCAGTTATTTAAACATACCCTGAAGATGCTGCTTGGTGATTGCTGTGTCTCTCTCTGCTGTGCCACTCTCCCTCTCAGCTGTGTCTCTCTCCCTCTCAGCTGTGTCTCTCTCCCTCTCAGCTGTGTCTCTCTGCCTCTCAGCTGTGTCTCTCTGCCTCTCAGCTGTGTCTCTCTGCCTCTCAGCTGTGTCCCGCTGCCTCTCAGCTGTGTCCCTCTGCCTCTCAGCTGTGTCTCTCTGCCTCTCAGCTGTGTCTCTCTGCCTCACAGCTGTGTCTCTCTGCCTCTCAGCTGTGTCTCTCTGCCTCTCAGCTGTGTCTCTCTGCCTCTCACCTGTGTCTCTCTCCCTCAGCTGTGTCTCAGTGCTTCTCAGCTGTGTGTCTCTGCCTCTCAGCTGTGTCTCTCTGCCTCTCAGCTGTGTCTCTCTGCCTCTCAGCTGTGTCTCTCTGCCTCTCAGCTGTGTCTCTCTGACTCTCAGCTGCGTCTCTCTGCCTCTCAGCTGCGTCTCTCTGCCTCTCAGCTGCGTCTCTCTGCCTCTCAGCTGCGTCTCTCTGCCTCTCAGCTGTGCCACTCTCCCTCTCAGCTGTGTCTGTGTCGCTCTCTCCCTCCTGCTCTGCTTCTGACTACGTGTGCTCCCGTGAGTGCGCCTCGGCGCCATCTTTTTTTTTTGTCTGCCGACATGGAGATCCTCCGGCCGAATCGGGCCAAATCTGGGGCTGCAACTTTTCAATCTTTCTTCAGGGGCATCTACTGATATTCACCCGCCTGCCGCCATGAGTTTAAAGCTTATACGAGGTTCTGATCGGAGGCTATATTGAAATTTGCAGAGCGGGATGCACGTAGCTTAACTAGCACATGTGCATACGCTCTGACGTCATGCGCGCACCCCATGTACAATGCGATTTTAACCTTTATTAGGTAAGGGTTTCTGCTTAGCTGTAACTGCCTGGTGCACTCTGATCTGGTGGCCTCTGCTGGGCCCCAATCATGCTGTAATAGTGCCCCAGTGTTACAGGGGGAGAGACTCCAAAGGCGTCGTGGATCTCAGCTCACTTGGCGTCCTGTGGTTGATGTTTTTTCCGGCAAACAGCTGAGCAGGGGAATACCACAAGCTTCCGCGATCAGGGGGCTAAACCACCAATCAAAGAGGCCCTAAACATGTAGTTGCTATAGAAACTTTCTCCATTTCAAGAAACCATTTGTGAACCACTTAGAATTTTCACAAATTTAAACCTAAAATGTTATTAGATCTTAATATAAGTTCTAATAATTGATAAACTTAACCTGATCAAACAAATGACACAAAAACATGATACTTTTTCAACATTTATTTAACCACAATTGATTAAACATTCAATATTCAAATGTGAAAAAGTATGTGAACCTTTAGATTCAGTACCTGGTGACACGCCCTTAAGCAGCAATAACTTAAACTAAGCGTTTCCTGTAACTGTTCGTCAGTCTCTCACATTGGTTTTGAGGAATTGTGGCCCATTCTTCCTTACAGAGCTGCTTCAACTCAGTGACATTTTTGGGCTTCCTTGCATGGACAGCTCACTGCAGGTCCTGCAACAACATTTCTATGGGGTTTGGGTCTGGACATTGACTAGGCCATTCTAAAATGTGGAATTTCTTCTTCTGCAGCCATTCATTTGTAGATTTGCTTGTGTTTTTAGGATTGTTGTCTTGCAGCATGACACACTTTCGTTTCAGCCTCAGCTTACAGATGGCTGGCCTGACATTATCCTCTAGAATCTTCTGATACAATGCAGAATTCATGGTTGTGTCAATGGTGGCAAGCTGTCCGGGTCCTGAGGCAGCAAAGCAGCCCCAAACCATCACACTCCCACCACCCTGCTTAACGGTTGGGATGAGGTTCTTCTGTTCAAACGCAGTGTTTGGTTTTTGCTAAACATTACATTTCTCATTGAGGCCAAAAAGTTCTACCTTTGACTCGTCTGTCAAGAGAACATTGTTCCAGAAGTCTTGTGGCTCATCTATGGGCTCTTTGGTGAACTTCATTCAGGCAGCAATGTTCTTTTTAGAGAGCAGTGGTTTCCTCCTGGCTAACCTTCTATGAACACCATTCTTGTTCAGTTTTTTTCTGATAGTTGAGTCAGGAACACATTACCCAAGGCGAGAGTGGCCTGCAGATCATTGGTTGTTACTTGGATGTTGGGGTTCTTTGTGACTTCATGGATGATTTGCTTGTTTGTTCTTCGAGAGATTTTGGTAGGATGACAATTTCTTGGTAGAGTGACTGTGGTCTTGAATTTTCTCCATTTGTCAGACAGTGGATTGGGGGAGCCCCAAATTCTTAGAAATGGGTTTGTAACCCTTTCTACACTGAGGAGCACAATAACTACTTTTCTGAGGTCCTCAAGAACAATGTTGATTGGGGAAAGGCTTGTCACAGGGAAGACAGAATACATGCTTTGAAATGCATTCTTACAGACATGGTGCATTATACATTCCCTGTTCTTCCTCATATTAAATGACATTTGGCTGAAATAAACCTTACATAGCTGGCCAAGTTACATGGATTTAGGGGTAAATAGCTGGGATTTCTCTTTATTAAGTCCCTCAGCTACCCCTACCGTCACAAATAAAATGAGGTTTATTTTGGATAAATCCTCGGAAACACACAGAACTACAAAATACAAAAATATACACACTTACGGGGATCTGGGGGAATGAGATCTACCTTTCCTAGGTGCAGGGACCCACTTCAAATGGGTTTCCCCTGTCCGCTTCTCTGCTTCAGGATATCAGAGTGCAGCACACAGCAGCTACAATGACATATACCTCCAGCTGGTCACAGTCCAACTCCACAATCCTTCCCAGAGTGTCTCTCCCTCTGATAGTCTCCACACTCCTTCCCAGAGATGGACTTCTGCAAACTCCACACTCCTTCCCAGAGGTGGACTTCATCTAGACTGATCAGCAGTGTTCCTTATATACCCCTTGGTGGCTATCCTTTAACATAAGGCAGTCAGCCAAGGGAAACAGTGCCTGGGGCTCAGACCTGATAACTGATTCATTTAACTAATCCCCTACCTTTGTTCTGATCTATTTCTATGGAGAGCTTCAACTGAGTGAATTACTTCATCTTTCTCCCTAGAAATGACAGTAACAGTGGAATATCTCATTTACTTTCTTGCATGTTAATTCCATCACCACACAATACCAACTACTGTACCTAAGCTGGGGGAATTGCTAACACAGGCATAAATACAAACATAAGGTAATTATGTCAAAGACAGGACAGCTACCTCAAATCACATCACAGAACAATATTCATTCACTAAACTGGGGGAAGGATTGTCACAGGGAAGACAGAATACATGCTTTTGAAATACATTTTTACAGACATGGTGCATTATACATTCCCCGTTCTTCCCTAGATATTAAAAACATTTGGCTGGATGAAATATTACTAGTACAGCCAAGTTACATGTTTTTTTTAGGGGTAAATAGCTGGGATTTCTCTTTATTATGTCCCCCAGCTACCCCTACCATCACAATATTTAAGAAAAGACTGAAAGTATAGGATATAGGCAGCACACCAAGGATTGACTGATATATCAATGGATGAAGGTGATGCAACAGTAACAGCAGAGGGACCCTTAACCCACACCAAATACAAATATAACACCCAACTAGGTTCCCAGCACTCAATGGTACATAAAGAAAAATGTAAACACTGGGGATAAGCCAAAAAGATCTGCAGTAACCCATATTATAGAATCACCACAGGGTACTCTGTTGTGCAGACAATGAGGCGCAATAATGATCCGTGTTAAACAGTCAATAATGAAAACACAGTGCAAGTGAAAAAGTGAAACTCAAGACAAAGTGTATATACCTATGTACAACAGGTAATCCCTCCCCTTCTCCCTCCCCACCCCCTCTGTTTGCGGATTACCTGTTGTACATACAGAGTACCCTGTGGTGATTCTATAATATAGGTTAATACAGATTGTTACGGTAAGGGTAGCCAGCCTCACATAATTAAGGTGAAGCCCGGCTGGCTTCCCCAAAACCCTGTGTAATGGCCGCCTCTGTGAGGCTCATTTTGGCCGGTGTATAATGTATTGTGTGGAACCTCTTCCAGGTGAGAGCTATGTCACTGTGTGATATCTGGAAGGGGGAAAACTGTGTGACTTGGGGAACAGGAATTGTATATGTAAAAAGCACTTTTACTCCCTGTGGTAATATGTTTCTCATACAGTTAGTAAGGCAGCCAGCCTTGTCTTTTGTGTTGTTAGCATTTCTCTGTATGCAGACGCAGTAATCCAATAAGCTGGGCTGCAGACAGAGAAATGCTGGTTCGTGACAGAGGCTGGGAGCAGCTAAATGCCGGGACAATGGTAAGCGGGGAAGGGCTGGTAATCAGGTCTTGGAACTGGCTCTTGGCGGTGTAGAGCCTTTGTTCACCTGAGACACTGAGGCGCCTGCCCAGCGGGAGGTATAGGGCTGGCCAAGGGAACCGTTGCCGGTTCTCAGCCCTGTGTGCACGATTCCCATTGGCAAGTTCAAGTTTGCTGCTTGCCAGCAGCTCCCTCCTTGAGGGGCGGTCCCGAGCGCTTAAGCCGGCCACTCCTCTGATTGGTGCAGCCAGACGAGCCCTCATCCTCCGATTGGCTGCACCGTCAAAATTTGTGTTCTGATTGGCCGGCAGCCCCTGCTGCATGAAAAGTATAGCAGCGTAAGGAGCACAGCCAGTCAGAACCAGAACAATTTGGGTGTTGATCAGAGACATGGCTGGCGGGATTTTCGAAAGTGCTATTGATTGAATAGCACTGAGATGCCGGGGAAGAAGGCGTTCAGGGAAAGCCTACTGAAGCAGGCCCCTGCACCTTGTTGAGGCTAGTTTCTTGCCCCACAGCCCCCCAGTTGGTGAGCGTTTCATTGTGAATGTGTATTTTATGTGTTTCCTGGCTTGCCAGAATAAACTTTCATTTATTCAACTTCTGTGTCCTGTCTGGTGATAGGGATCCCGGTGGTTTCGGTGTTAAAAGTTCTTGTCCCCCGTGACACAGATCTTTTTGGCTTACCCCCCGTATTTGCATTTTTCTTTATGTTCCATTGAAATCTGGGAACCCAGTTGGGTGTTATATTTAAGAAAAGATTGGGTTTGATTCAAGAAGGAAAAACTATGGAATTTCTGTAATTATCATTGCGGTTAACAAACTTTTTCTTGTCACTGTATATACACACATACATACTGTGACAAAGTCCCGGGATATTAGGCAGCTTTCTGCCCGATTTAGATCAGAAAGTGCAGCCACTGGGTGTAAATGTGATCCATCCCACAACTCTAGCGTTACTGAGGCTGGTGGATGGGAAATCAAGACCAGAGTTCACAATGGTTCAAGTTTTTCTTACCTGCTCTCCTAATTGAGGAACACATACTTTATGGCAGTTTGGTTTTCTGCCTCACTCTGTCTCCTAGAGCACCACGGTTTCCTGCATCCAGTCATGGGAGGACGCCCCCTTCAAGGTAACAAAAACCCTTCTTCTGATGAATTCTGTATCCGATTGTAAAAGTTTAACACCGGCCTTGAATATTTCCACGTCTCAGTACTCTGGGCCACAATATAAAGACAAAGAGACCCGGATCCAGAAGTTTTGTCTGAAGCCAAAGAAAAAGGACGACAACGTGAAAAATACTGCAAGCGTTTAAATGAAATTTGAGGATTTAATGGACTGTAAGTGAAAGGAAAAAAAACACGTGTTGGAACTAACTGAACACGTGCAGAATATATCAAGGACAGTTTAGCCTTGCAACGTAATTCACTAGTATAGTTATATAGTCTATTATACCTCTAGAATTAGCAGTGGATGAATATTTCAATGTGTTATTTTTCTCTTCTGTGAAAATGTAGGTAGGCTACAAGTTAGTATACAGGGTTGACAGCAATGTAACAAGATTACAAGGCTGTATCTAGTAATAAAGTAAAGTCCAAAAAATGGTGCTAAGCTGAAAGACCCTCCCAAGCACAATAATGCAGTATGATGAATGCTGGCTGGACGGCTTTAAATTGGGTTTAAACAGGCACTTGAAGCACTCATATATGACAAAAAAGTAATAAAGTTCTTAGCCTATTGAGACATCCCGCAGTACTCACAATAATGGCAATAATCACTGTGACGAGGCATATCCATGGCAGAATACAAGGACTACATAATATCAAACTAAACCCAGTGCCAATACCTTGATCTTCTTTTGTATGTGCCTTCCGTTCCTCATAAGTCCCAGCCAGTACCAGGTGTGCAATCCGTAGTGTTGATGTGCCTTGATAAAGTGCACTTGCAGTGCAAAACGCGTAGGCGTGCGCATTTGTTTGTTCCATGAGTCTATGAGACTTCAATAAATATCTTTTTTTACGGGGCCTTGTAATACTTGCTTCAGTTAGTGCTCCGTTTTTCACCCTCATCTTCTAGTTTACAAGGTAGTATAAAAAGTTAATGGTCTTTTTATTAGTACATTTATAATATTGATCAAATCCTAGAGTAGGGAAAATGGGCGTATCCAGAAAAAAAAACCCCAGGTAGGTGATAGAAACTGTCGGGTTTCGTGAATTTATACGGAGAATGTTTATCATATCCTGGGGTACAGGAAAATGATGTTGCAAGAAAAATATTTTTGAAAATGGTTCCTTATTTAAAAGGCAACAAAATATGTTTGCCAAGAATAGCACGTTATGATTAAACTTATTGTAAAGGAAAAATAAGATTGCTAGAAAAGTATTTTTAAAGTTGTTCTCTTTTAAAAGGCAACAAAAGAATAGTATATTCCAGATAATAGCCAAGAATAGTATATTAAGACAAAACATCAGTAATCGCTGCATAGGGTCAAATGAAAGTCTTAGGGAAAAGGTTCACATTTGTTTCAATTGGACGCTTAATTTTGGGGAATTAGCTCAAGTATTTCAGATGGGACACTCAGGTATATATCCATGGTCGCTCACCCCAGTAGGTCTGAGCTTGGGGGGGGGGAGGATATGTGACATAGTCCTAGGATATTAGGCAGCTTCCTGTCCGATTTAGATCAGAAAGTGCAACCACAGTGTAAATGTGATCCATCCCACAGATTCACAGTTACTGAGGCTGGTGAATGGGCAATCCAGACCAAAGCTCACAATGGTTCACATTTCTCTTACCTGGTCTCCTAATTGAGGAACAGGTACTTATGGTAGTTTGGTTTGCTTCATCAGTCTCTCTCCTAGAGCCCAGAGGCTGGGGCACAGCTGCTCCCTGCATGCAGTCAGGGGAGAACGCCCACATCAGAAACCCTTCTTCTGGTGTATTCTGTTACCAATATAATATGTTCTGTATGTATTTATGTAGGCATGTATGTACGTATGTATTGTATGTCTTTATTTATACAGCGCCATTGATGTACATAGCGCTTCACAGCAGTAATACACGTGACAATCATATAAATAACAAATAACTACAAATATCAGATAATGAGAATAAGTGCTTCAGACATAAAAGTAACATTGTGAAAGAGGAGTCTCTGCTCCGAAGAGCTTACAATCTAATTGGTAGGGAGAACGTACAGACACAGTAGAAGGGCTGTGTTTCGTATATTTGGAAAGCGTTTAAAACGCCCAACCCTAGAGAAGGAAATCTCTGTCTAAGTAAGCTCCAATTGAGCAGGGTTTATTTTTGGTATGTTCCTATGCAAGTGTTGCAGTCCCCTGCAGTGAAGAATCTAACAGGCAGGTGCCTGAGTAACTCTAATGTATTTCAGTGTTGCATTCCCACTGCTTGGGACTAAGCTTACAGGCACAAGCCTGAGTACCATAATGTATTTCAGTTAAAGTTGCAGTCCCTGCTTGGTTGGAATAACGCAGGCAGAAGCCTGAATGTTACAATATTGTGCTACATGTTCTTTGTTTACCCTAAAAGACCTTGTGATAAAGAGCCCGGGCAGATGGCGGCGCAATACATGTATCACAATACATACATACAATTAAGGAACAGAAGGACAGGCACGCCCAAATTAAAAAAGGGGATGTGTAATATTCAAAGTTTCGGCTCCCAATGGAGCCTTGTTGTGTATTTTCCAATGCATGCATTGTATGCACCCTACAATACCTCTACTACATCTTGTGTGAGTGCCATGTCTCAAGATATATACTGCTGCGGCACAGTTTATTCGAGCATTTGCCCGTTCTGTGCCGCAGCAGTAGCCTGGCGCGCGCCCGAGTGTGACGGGCGCACGCCGAAGCAGCGGAAGAGCGCCCTCCGATCGGGGCGCTCTCCCTACCGCTGCCGGGTCCGCCGGGTCCCCCGGAACCCCCTGCCGCTGTCCCGCGATCGCGGGACACCAGGGCTCCCTCGGGGAGCCCCTGGACACGCGTGCAGGGGGCGCACGCTCCCGATGACGCGTGACCGCGCGTCTATGACGCGCGGCACGCCGAGGGGCGGCCACTAGCAAGCCGGGAGATTTCCCGGCTTGCGGTTCCGACCACACTTCAATAAAGTGTGTCGGTAGTGTATACAGTTTATACACACCAGGACTTATGCAGAAATGCAAAAAGTGTATTACTACGGCTCCTTTCAGAGTCAAAACATTGACCTTAGTAATAAACATTTTGTATTTTTGTCGATGTGCCTACTACTGTATTACTTTCTATTATACCCAATTTCTTGGCAGCTAAAGAACCCAGGTAGTACACCATTTTTAGTGGAGTGCCACTATATATATATATCTATATATATATAGATATATATATAGAGAGAGAGAGAGACAGTCCGCTCCAGCGATATGCAAACAAAAGACAGCACTCAAAGTAAATGAAAAAAGACCTATAATCAGATGTAATACAGCACAAACATGACCAACGTTTCGGTCCTGTGTAGAACCTTCTCCAGGGTAGTGCTAGAGACCACTGGCCGTGAACACCTTATATACCCCCACAACCCCACCTACTAAGTCCAATCAAGATCGCTGATTGGACGTGCAGAGAAGTCCCATGATCAGTCTCAGTAGAAGCTTGCTGTCGCGCTGTTCAGCCGTCATCAGACCAGCTGTGTAATCATAAACATCAACAGATGCGCGCGCATCAGCGCCCAAGAGCCAGTCCACGTGAAGGGAGATCGCGTTGAGAATCGCCATGGTAACTAAGCCGTCTTCCGCGCCGCCAGTGTGAGCGTATAGTCAATCGGACAGCGCGTATACTGCGCATGTGCGGCCACGTCACCTTCTCGAGGAACAGCACGGCGTCCCTTGTAACTAGGAGACGCACTGAAATCCCTTCTCCTTCTGGCCAGCTTGTATGGGGTGATCGCATATGACAGCACAGTGCACGCAAAGCCATAACGGTCATCACCGTCATGGATTCAAATAAAACAACGGGGGGGAGGGGATCACCATGGGTATTTCTAAAGAGTGAAAAAATGAAAAACAAATGTGAATGAAGGGTAGGGAAAATAACAACAGGCTCTCAAAACATTACGTGAAAATAAATGTATTATTATAAGAGCGGCCGACAAAGGGGGTGGTATTGTGGTCATGGACTATGGGCAATATCACACAGAGGTCATGAGACAACTCAATGTAGTTCAACACTATAAGTTACTGACTGGTGATCCTACTTTGGGTTACAAAAGGAAAATTGACTCTGTGATTGAACTGGGAATCGTGAACAGGTGGATAACAGAAGACACGGGGAAATTCTTGAAACAACAATTTCCGATTACATCGGTCCTGAATATATTACCAAAGGTACACAAATCGCTTACCTCACCACCCGGCAGACCAATCATCTCGGCCAGGGGCTCGTTATGCCACCCCATATCACAATATGTCGATTTCTACTTACAGTCATTGGTGGCTAAAATGTCTAGTTACATCAAGGACACCACAGACTTTATCAACAGACTTATGGAAGTAAGAATGGATCAGAATGAAGTTCTGCTCGTAACCATGGATGTCTCAAGTCTGTATACAAACATCCCCCATCTAGAGGGGATGGAGGCCATTGAAGACCATCTTAAGAACTGTAGTGATTATTCTGGACCTCCCATTGAGTTCTTACTTCTCTTGACCGAAATTGTGTTGCATAAGAACTTTTTCAAATTTGAGACGAAATTTTATCTTCAACTCATGGGAACGGCGATGGGGTCGAACATGGCCCCATCCTATGCCAACCTGTACATGGATCGGATATGAGCAGACCCACATCCTAAGTGATTCACCCTTGGCACACCATATCATTAAATACATAAGGTATAGATGATATCTTCATGTTGTGGGATGGCACTGAGAGGGAACTTCTGGTGTTCCTAGTTTATTTGAACCATATTCCTTCGAATATCCGCTTCACCATGACGCATTCACCCAGTGAAGTGGTCTTTTTAGACACTGTGGTCTACAGGGAGGCTGATCATTTACTAACCAGGATCCATCAGAAAACAACTGACAAGAACACTCTACTTTTGGCCAACAGCCATCACCCTCCACCACTAAAGAGAGGACTACCATACTCTCAATTATTGAGGGTTAGAAGGATGACGAGTGATGAGGATGAAAGCGATGGGGCGCTGCTAGACATAACACGACGATTCTTGGATCGGGGATATGATGGAAGAGAGATCAATACAGGGCTCAGAAAAGCGAAATTAATCCCTCGGGACCAACTGCTCTTACCAACCACTACAACACAAAATGCTGATAGGTTTCATGTCGCAAGCACCTTCAGCACTGCCTCAGGGATGATTAAATCCAGTATACAAAAACACTGGCACATACTCGCCAACGATAAAAAAATTGGTACACATTTTAATCAACCGCCGTTATTTTACTACAGAAGAGGTCGCAATATCGGAGATTCCCTTTTACAATCAGACCCTGTGTCCAAATATATCAGCACTACCAATTGGCTCACAGGTTGCCCTGGAGTCCACAAGTGTCATGGCTGCACGAATTGCCAGCATATGATCCTGGGCAAGAGTTATTCCCACCCTCACAGTGGAAAAACCATTAAAATAAGAGACTTCCTTAATTGCGAGAGCCGTTTTGTGGTTTATTTTATTCGCTGCCCTTGTGGGATGTATTATGTGGGCAAAACCACACGCATGCTAAAGGAGAGGATGTGCGTCCATAGGTCCACCATTCGGAAGGCACTACAGGAACCCTTGGACAGTGATGATTCAAAGCTACAGCCAGTAGCAAGACATTTTAAAAACTTTAGGCACAGTCTAGCCACCATGCGGTGCATGCCAATACTCCAAGCCCTTGTGTCGGCCAGGGGCAGCGACAGGGGAAAACTGTTGCTTCAGCTTGAATCAAGGCTCATAGTTGAATTGAATACCATGGCACCGAGGGGGCTCAATGGTGATTTCAAACTCGGGTGCTTTCTGTGACCATGTATCTGTGATTATGCTTCTGTATATTAATCATCTTTCGTGCATACCCCTTGCTGTCCCCCTATCTTTCCGCTTTTTCTGCCTTTTTCTTTCCTCTCTTGTTTTTCTTCCTCCTATCTTTGATTTTCTACCTTCTCTGGATGCCCTTTCCCTTATTTATACCTTATTCCTAATAACTACTTACCAGCCCATATCACTAATCTCATTTTGCCATACCTGCTACGATGTGTTATTCCTGCTTTTATTTTCCCCACCCTTCATTCACGTTTGTTTTTCATTTTTTCACTCTTTAGAAATACCCATGGTGATCCCCCTCCCCACCGTTGTTTTATTTGAATCCATGACGGTGATGACCGTTATGGCTTTGCGTGCACTGTGCTGTCATATGCGATCACCCCATACAAGCTGGCCAGAAGGAGAAGGGATTTCAGTGGGTCTCCTAGTTCAAGGGACGCCGTGCTGTTCCTCGAGAAGGTGACGTGGCCGCACATGTGCAGTATACGCGCTGTCCGATTGACTATATCCTCACACTAGCGGCACTGAAGACGGTTTAGTTACCATGGTGATTCTCAACGCGATCTCCCTTCACGTGGACTGGCTCTTGGGCGCTGATGCTCGCGCATCTGTTGATGTTTATGATTACACAGCTGGTCTGATGACGGCTGAACAGCGCGACAGCAGGCTTCTACTGGGACTGATCATGGGACTTCTCTGCACGTCCAATCAGCGATCTTCATTGGACTTAGTAGGTGGGGTTGTGGGAATATATAAGGTGTTCACGGCCAGTGGTCTCTAGCACCACACCCTGAGGAAGGTCCTACACAGGTCAACTCCTCCACCACCGTAGTTCATAGAAACCAGACACCAGCAAGGAAGTTCCTTGAATCTTTCCTAAGACGAGCCGTGCTGAACAGGAACTGCAGGCTGCTCATTCGGGTTGCCGGAGAGACGCTGAGACTGTGACACCAGCAGCAGTGAAGCCTTGCAGTTCATACAGCAACACGGAACGGAAGGAACTTACCACAGACTGATACATCTTGGCGCATGGGCTTGTCCCATACAACGCTCTTATTTTATTGGCAAAGTGTGAGTGTGCATTTGTCCCTGTTCGTGTCAATTAAAACCTTTATTATTGGATTTTACACATGGATCGGGCGCTTTTCCTGTTTCTTTTTTTCTAATAGGTATCTGCGGGGGGTTGTTGACCCCAAGGAAGAAGCTGCCCGGACCACAATTTTCCTATAAGGTTATCTTATATTGTAGACACAGTACATTATATTCCTTTTGTTCATCTGAACAATTTTTTTTGAACAGAATATTTTTTTATAACTTAGACAATTTTTGTGTTATTGTATATATGTTTTAATATTGTATCCACCACCATAGTTCATACCATTCAATTATTACACATTGCTTGTTCATAGGCATCTGTGCTTGGTGTGGCATCTTGGTCAATCAGTTTCAGGGTTCCAGCAATTTGGGTGTATGCTATCACGGGCGCTGTCCATAATTTTTTGTTCTCATTGTTTATATATATATATATATATATATATATATATATATATATATATATATATATATATATATATATATACAAACACACAGTTAGGTCCAGAAAAAATTGGACACTGATACAAGTTTTGTTATTTTGGCTGTGTTCCAAAATAAATTCAAGTTACAGTTAAATAATGAATACAGGCTTAAATTGCAGTCTATCAGCTTTAATTTTAGGGTATTCACATCCAAGTTGGAGGAAGGGTTTAGGAATTACATCTCTTTAGTATGTAGCCCCCTCTTTTTCAAGGGACCAAAAGTAATTGGACAATTGACTCAAAAGCTGTTTCATGGACAGGAGTGGGCTATTCCTTCGTTCTTTAATCATCAATTAAGCATTTGAAAGGTCTGGAGTTGATTCCAGGTGTGACATTCACATTTGGAAGCTGTTGCTGTGAACCCACAACATGCGGTCAAAGGAGCTCTCAATGCAAGTGAAACAGGGCATCCTTAGGCTGCAAAAAAAAAAAAGAAAACCCATCAGAGAGATAACAGGAACATTAGGAGTGGCCAAATCAACAGCTTGGTACATTCTGAGAAAAAAAGAACGCAGTGGTGAGCTCTGCAACACAAAAAGGCCTGGACGTCCACGGAAGACAACAGTGGTGGATGATCGTAGGATCCTTTCCATGGTAAAGAAAAACTCCTTCACAACATCCAGCCAAGTGAAGAACACTCTCCAGTAGGTAGGGATATCATTATCCAAGTCCACCATAAAGAGAAGACTTCACAAGTGCAAATACAGAGGGTTCACCACAAGGTGCAAACCATTCATAAGCCTCAAGAATAGAAAGACCAGATTAGACTTTGCCAAACAATATCTAAAAAAGCTAGCCCAGTTCTGGAACAGCATTCTTTGGACAGATCAACCTGTACCAGAATGATGGGAAGAAAAAGGATGGAGAAGGCTTGGAATGGCTCATGATCCGAAGCATACCACATCATCTGTAAAACACGGTGGAGGTAAGTGTGATGGCATGGGCATGCATGGCTTACAATGGCATTGGGTCACTAGTGTTTATTGATGATGTGACAGAAGACAGAAGCAGCCGGATGAATTCTGAAGTGTATAGGGATATATTGTCTGCTCAGATTCAGCAAAGTTGATTGGATGGCGCTTCACTTTACAGATGGACAATGACCCAAAACATACTGCGGAAGCAACCCTGGAGTTTTTTTTAAGGCAAAGAAGTGGAATATTCTGCAATGGCCGAGTCAATCACCTGATCTCAACCCGATCTAGCATGCATTTCACTTACTGAAGACAAACTTAAGGCAGAAAGACCGACAAAAAAACAACAACTGAAGACAGCTGCAGTAAAGGCCTGGCAAAGCATCACAAAGGAGGAAACCCAGCGTTTCGTGATGTCCATGCATTCCAGACTTCAAGCAGTCATTTCATGCAAACGAATCTCGACAAAGTATTAAAAATGGACATTTTATTTATGATTGTGTTAATTTGTCCAATTACATTTGAGCCCCTGAAATAAGGGGACGGTGTATGAAAATGGTTGCAATTCCTAAACGTTTCATACGATATTTTTGTTCAACCCCTTGAATTAAAACTGAATGTCTGCACTTCTATTGCATCTCAATTGTTTCATTTCAAATCCATTGTGGTGGCGTACAGAGCCAAAATGATGAAAATTGTGTCAGTGTCCAATTATTTCCGGACCTAACTGTGTATATATATATATAATATAATTAACAGGTCAGCACTCAGCAAGCTGGGTGTCACTGATTGATTAAAAGGCAGAAGTCTCATTTAGCAGGCTGAACAAAATACATATTTGACTAATAACAATTTTAAGTGGAAATATTACTTTTTTGTGTTCTGTGCATAAAAAGCTTTACTGAAGCACTGTAATTCTCCGTTTTTTTTTTACTTAGATATATGCCCATATCCAACTTTAGTACGACTTCCCATTCCATCACAAAAGATATAGGGAGGTTGTGAATATTTGTGATCGCTATTTAAAGCAACTATTTAATACCTAGTGTAGGAGTCTTTGGAATGTGGGGTTACCTCAGGGCCAAATCTAACGCTCTAACTGTGGATGTGTTCGTATACCAAGAGATACTAGTCAAAAGGTCAAGTCATAGTCATTATAATGACTTAAAAAAGTCATAGCAGTATCCAACGTTTCAGGGCATACAAGCATCTTCATCAGGGATACTGGCATGCACTGAAACGTTGGATGCAGCTGTAACTTTTCTAAGTCATTAAATAGACTATGACTTGACCGTCTGACAAGTATCATTTTTGGTGTGCCTGACTTTTGCTCTTTAGTATACATCCCTTTCTTGACGAGGATATGCATCTGAGTAGCTCCGTGGCTGATACTATACATCTCAGACATTGACCCCTTGCAGACGCACTTACAAGAACACCCTCCTACAGTCTCTGTAAGTTCTTCCTACTTACCACTTAGATTGTAAGCTCTCCAGGGCAGGGACTCCCTTTTCCTAATGGTACTGTTATGTTTGTAGCACTTATTCCCATTATGTGTTATATTATTATGTCACGTGTGTTACCGCTGTGATGCGCTATGTACATGGATGGCGCTATATAGATTAAATTATCCCAAGATGCTGGCACCCGATCCCTTTTTGTGAGGATACCAAGAGCAATAGAAATATATATATATGTTGTTTGTATACATTCTGCAAGATCTTACTCATAACTGTGGGAAGCAATATCCACACATTGAAAGTCAACCTACAAAATAGTTGATGACTTCTTTTAAATGTTCTTTTGTTCTACGTTAATGGTAACAAATGTTACTGTACTTAATTTATTTTCTTGATGTATGGACTCGATGCATATAATTGAGATGGCTGAAAAATAGCCATAGACATATTTGGCTGGTTTATTCACACAGCTGTTATGTCTTGTGTATCAGGTTATTCAAAAAATAAAAACTTTCAAATGAAAAATAATGTCACCCTGTATTTCTTAACGTGAATACAATGGGAATACAGTGTGAATACAGTGTGAATACAGTGTGAATACAGTGTGAATACAGTGTGAATACAGTGTGAATACAGTGTGAATACATTGCAGCTATATTGCCTTCTTTGTATCAGCCTTTTATTTGGGGAGAAAAAATGTTGTATGGTGCTCTATAAAAAAGCAACACTAGAAAGTTGAAAAACTGATAATCTTCATATTTGGATAATTAACCCATTCAGAAGATGTTGGTATAAAAAGAATAGTTGTCCCAAAGGATGTATGACTGGTATACTATAATCCCACGTAGCACAGTAGTAAGGATATAATAATAGACACCTGCCGGTGACCAGTACTACTAAACATCCAATTCCATGGAACAGTACAATAGCAATGATAATGTCCAAATGAAATAGGTCAACTGGAATAAACTCACATGGGATGAATGTCCACGATATACAGCAAGTCCAATGTATCCAGCGATCCAAGGGTTAAGTGTGCCTCCGCCTGTAGATGAACATGGTGGGGAAAAGGAGAGGAAAAACAGAGCACTACATCCAGTGCTGGCAAAGCCAAAAAATAACAACAAGGGTGCGTTCCCACAATGAGAATTAAAGCTGATTTAATGGATCAAAAACAAACAAAAAACACCAACGCATTTCGGACTATAAAAAGCCCTTTGATAAAGGGCTATTTATAGTCCGAAACGCGTTGGTATTTTTTGTTTGTTTTTGATCCATTCAATCAGCTTTAATTCTCATTGTGGGAACGCACACATGTTGTTATTTTTTGGCTTTGCCAGCACTGGATGTACTGCTCCGTTTTTCCTCTCCTTTTATTTGGGGAGTACTGCCAGGAGGAGGTCACCAGCATGAATAGTATATAATGGGACTTAACAAAAGACAAAAAAGCCCCAATACTACATCCAACATAACAAATTATTAAGTTCAATACTATCTGTTATTCTTCTCAGAAGTAAGTGTCATTAGTTAATCCTTTGGCCAAAAGCATTATAATCCTGCAAACACGTCAAGGTTCACCCTTGCTGCAGGTCCTACACTGTCTGCACACGTTTTCTTTACCTCTCTGCTGGAGGAAGATGTCTCTCTATAAACTGGTCATTCACAAAAAAATATATATATATATGCACATTATATAATATATATATCAGGACCTGATAATTAAAGAGGGGAGGGTGAGCTAAAAACATTTAAAAGTTTTTTTAATCAAACTTATTTTACATTCTACATATTTGTCCAGTTAATAAAAAAATACCACTTGTGAGTCCGTTCGCATATCTGTCCATCATTTGTATCCTTCTCCCCTGCCAATTTTCCTGGGCTGTCGACAGTCTGCATCAGACGTCAGAAACATGATTAGCAAAACGTACAACAACAATTGCACCAAAACCGACTTCTGGCAAAAGCGGGTGGCATGTGTGAAGAGGAGCAAAAAAGTGTGAGGTGTGGAAAGGGGTGTGAAAATGAGTGTGGGGAAGAATAATGGGTTTGTAAATATGTGCTACCAAAGTGAAGAAGGAAGGTGGCTATGGGAACGGGTGTAAAGGAATGTAGGTGCAGTATACACTATGGATGTATTAGGGATGTGTTCATAAGAGAGGTGCTTGTATGGAGACATGATAAGCGACACACAATTGTGTGGTTTGTGAATGTGGATATGGGGAATATAAAAGGCTGGCATAAATATTGCTGACAATTGCTAAATTGCTTTCTTCTTGTGATTAAATACCTGTTGCTAGATTAAGGCAGACATCAACTACAATAAATAGCTTCTAACATTCTGCACTCAATAACACCATCCTGAACAATGGCTATGTGTGACACACTGCATTTGGTCAATGCTGGTTCTATCTGTAAATATGTTGTTGATTCATATCATGTTTATTTTCGATTAGAAATTATTAGCACGTTATTTGTTTTGCATTGCTCGTTCCTAGGGCTTTTATGTTTCTTTTTGTTGACCTTGAATACAATAAGGAAGTATAGAGATGTGTGTCCACCATGAGGCAGTATAGAGGTCTCTGTCTAGAATGAAGAAGCTTAAAGGTGTTTGACTAGAATGAAGCGGCATACAAATGTGTCCACAGTGGGGCAGTATATACAGATGTATAGGGTCCACCTGCTGGATCTGGATGCACTAGGGTAATATAGCTACCAGACAACAAAGGCAAGAGGTGTCTCTCTCCATAGACGGAGGGAGATGGGAATACCCAATAACATGCACTCACACAGTAGCCTAAATGATGTAAGTCCAATCAGTGGAGTAAATGTGTGAGGAGACTAGTGCGTGATATCAACATAATGTGATACTAATGGCATGATGTTTGAACGTTATAGTAATAAGTATGCCCTGGACCAGGAGTGCGCAAAGTTTTGATCCTACGCCCCGTCTGCCTGCTCACCTCCCGGCTGGTGCGCCCCCACCCCCCTCCCCTTCCTGCTCGGCTCTGGCGTGAAGTGACGTCGCGGGGTCATGTGACTTTACTTTGCCATGGCAACTCGACATCACAAGACCCCCAGGCATCATTTGACACCGGTTACCATGGTGACACGTCACCGAAGACCAGGTAGGAGAAGCTGCAGAGGCCTGGCTCGGTCCCGCGGCATTTAATTTAAATGTCCTGTGGGAGAGCGCTGGACCTCTGTAGCCGCCGCGACCCCCACTTTGCTCACCCCTGCCCTGGACAATGCGTATGACTCTATGGGGCCTAATCTAGTAACTTTGATAAAATCACTGCCATATCGAACATTTTGGCATGACCTACCTCACTATCTGACGTTTGTGTTTATCACAGTATTCAGAAAGAGTTATCACAAGTCAGATACCGTTAGGTAGTAAAATGACACTTAAGATAGCAGTGCCTTTGGCTCTGTGTTTTTCTAAGTTCTGCCCCTGCACAGCTCTTACAGGCAATCGTTTTTCTGTTATTCTGCCCCTGTTTTTAGTGCCTGAGGCACAGGGAGATAACGTGACTTGCCCAAGGTCACAAGGAGCCGACACCAGGAATTGAATCAGGGTCCCCTGCTTTAAACTCAGTGCCAGTCAGTGTCTTTACTCACCTAGCCGCTCCTTCTCACTTAATAACACATTATGGAAGCAGGGGTTCTCTGGAGCTGAACCGCATCAATTTCAGCCCACTGGGACCCCCTGATTCTCAAGTTACAGGCCCCTGTACGGGTGCTGGTATCTGCGCAAAGTTTAAATCTCCCGGTCATGTGACACGGCATATTTAAACAAATGCAGGGAGATACCAGGGCCTGAAACTCGGGAAGCAGGGGGTCCCCGAGGCTGAAATGAATGCAGTTCAGCTCCAAAGACCCCCTGCTTCAATACTGTGTTATTCAAATAAAAACAGCTTCATTACCTTAGCGGCTAGCCGGTATGGTATTGAAGTGGCTAAACTAGAGAACCTGTTTTGTTAGGGGTAGAGAGGGTGGGTGAAGGGTGTAGTTGTCCCCGGGTGGGTGGTTAGGCCTACCGGAAAGGTTACAGGAGGAGCTAACACCTTAATTACTGTAGCAGTTACTAAGGTAATGAAGGGGTGAACACCTCCCGCTATCCACCCTAGAGGCCTAACCACCCACCCTGGGGCAACTACCCCCTACACCTAACCCAGTAAACATTAAAATACAATACAACAACCAATACTATTCAATACACCCATATTGTGGTTATGTTTTACCACAGTGACAATCAATGGGTTTATTGGATACTGTGTAATGTATTGTACTGTTATGTAAATTTTATTTTATTGTGTATTTCTTTTGTTTTTAAAACAAATGGGTAAATGTGCTATTAGCCATTTCTGGCTACTAGTGCTTTTGACCATTTGAATGTGTGGTGATGGGAGTTGGGGGGTGGGGGTATTTGCCATGTTAGCTGAGCTTTCTGAATGGCTACACTTGCAAACTCACTTGAGGTGCTCAAAACTGACAATAACTCACTTATCAAAGCCCAGATGAAGTAAAATAACTGGGGCAGGTACAGATACAGAAAATGGTAATAAAAGCCACGTAGATATAGCCAACTTTGCTGGTGGTCAGTGTTGAAAAAAGCGAACACATAGAAGTGTTGTCTATACAGGGGTGGCACCCTCAGATACAACGATAAGAGTGTATGCTACTCTGCCATCAACAGGAGACTCCTGCTCATCTTAGAGCATGACATTGAACAAATGTAACCCCTGCCTAACCTCATACAGGCGCGGATATCATACCTAGTAGTATACACCGCTGTGAGGTTTTCTACCACACATACAGACACAGGAATTTAAGCTCACACCAAAATAAATAGCTATTAGCTTTGCTTCGTACCTCACTATGTATCTTGGTACTGTCTGGATGGTACATGGTCATATAGGGAGGAACTGTCACAGTAACCAGCTCTCTAATTTAGCTCCTCTCATTGATCAGAGAGAGTGCACACTTTAGAGGGGACGTTTGAGCAAATACTCCACAGAAGAGTTCTCCCTTGAGCCCCCTCTGCATGTGCTTTCACCCCAGTGCACCTACTTTCTCATGTTCTAAGTTGAGCAGGAGTCTCCTATTAATGGCAGAGTAGCATATGATAAAGTGCTATCTGAGGTGCCACCGCGGCATAGACCACACTTCTATGTGTTCACCCTTTTCAACCATGACCACCAGCAAAGTTTGCTATATCTAGCTGGCTTTTATTGCCATTTTTTGTATCTGAACTGCCCCAATTATTTTACTTGGGTTATTTTATTAAAGTTTATTTTTTATTTCCTTCATAGAGTCATACGCATTGTCCAGGTCCATTGTCTTATTACTTGGCGCATTAGGAGCTCATCTGTCCCCTTCCCCAAATAATGAGACACAGTGTGTATGGGGAAAAACAAGGCCACAGCTTTATTTATATTTTAACCTGAGTTTTACTAACTCTTCTTTACCACCTGCCAGGCAGCCTGACTGTAGTACAGAGCCCCCAATGGCATTGCCTCCCGACTGTAGTAGCGAGGCCCCAACGGCATCGCTGTGGCTCATGACTTCCACTGCTCACCATACCAGGTGTAGTGTAATTATTCCAACAAGCCCCACTGAGGGCGTCATTATATGAGATATCCTTATTCCTCTTAGTCTCTCCGAGCCTGGCAAGCCCATCACCTGCCACGCACAAGGACATTTACTCCATTTTGTACGGAGCACCACGATAGCGATAGCCCCCTCTACACTCTCCGGCATGTTTATGTTAAATATATATCAGTGCCAGTATCCGACAGATGCATCCCACCTTTCCAAAACAACCCTAGTATTTCCGTCTGTAACTTTGAGTGCCTAACTGCATCCTTTTGTGCCTTTCCAGAGGCCTTGTTTATCCTCCATTTTTCCAGTGCCCCGTGGTCCCGGCATCACACCAACCCCATCACGCTCACCCCATCCGTCTGACAATGTAACCTCTGTTCTCTTACCAGTTCCGGCAACCCTTGGATTCGGCACCAAACTTACTTGGCCAAACTGCTCCTTGTGGAATTCGAGCCAAAAGCTGTATAGACGATCCTGCGACTGACCCCAGAAGGCTATACAAACCCACATGAAACCTCTCCAATCCCTACTAAAATGAAAGAAATAACAGTTAACATACACCCAAACCGGTTATCCGATGTCCGTTATGTCGATGGCCACTACCCTCAGCCAGTTCCACACATACTGTACCACGCTGTCTTAATAAAAAGAAGGGGGGAGGGGAGATCAACCTACTCCCCCTGCTATTGTTCTGCACACCAGTGGTCCGCCCGTAAAACCCTGCAAACAACGCCCCTGACGCATCGAAAACTTGCAAGTCTCCATCCCACACAGTCTTGCATACCAATTTATTTAGTACGCCAACACCATAAGTTGCCATGGCTAGCTGTATAGAGAAAGGTGAAAAAAAGATAGTACGCTCTAAACTCTCTTGTGATTACTAGTAGTGTGTAGGACACAATAGTGTGTTGATAGAATTAAGTGATAGGGTAATTCACTTAAAACAAGAGAAAGTTGCAGCTAGTCAAGGTAGATGGCTCAAGCATCAGGCAGCAAAGAAGGTATCAATCTTCACTCTCCGGTGGGCCTGGAAACAGCAGGAACTGCATACACAACTTTGTTTAATCTCATATGGTTGGCCATGCCCCATTGTGTAAGGTGTGCAGTCTGAGTTGTAGCTTGTAGCATTGCAGCATAAGGCTGCGTTTATAGTAAGGTCACGCGTTCGTGTCACCGTAGCCGTCAGTCGTCACTGTCCCTATAGCGTTTCCTGCACTCTGGTGCAGGAGACAGGAGATGGCGACCGGGGGTCATGGTGGAGGCGTGGTAGTGAGTGGTTCGCCCTCATTGGCTGAATCGCTCATGTGCCGCTGACATCACTGAAGTCAAAATCCTTTGACTTCCAGCGATCGCGACCGCGTGATGTCCGCCATCGTGGTTGCGCCCACTATGGGCACCCGTGACTGACTGCATGTACTTGCCAAGGCGTTGCGCAATGCCCCAGTTGTCGTAGCCAGTACTATAAACGCAGCTTAAGGCCTCGTTTATAGTGCATGCTTGCACGCGCTACTGCGTGATGTTACACGCGCGCACTCTAACATCCACTGCAGGCATCGGGAGGTTACAGGTAGGCGTGGCGGAGGCATGGCCATGATGTCACATGAGCAATTCGCCCTCATTGGCTAAATCGCTCGCGTGACGTGGCCGTGACGCGTCTGTCGCCCAAGAAAATCCATTTCTTAAATCGGTTTGGAATTCGTGCGCTTGGACACGTCTGTCAAGCGCACTAGGTGTGTGCTCAATTTACACCATTACTTTGTTTTGGCGCTGCGCTGTCATTTTAAGCACGAAGCCGAGCAGGGTGGGGAGGCACGAGAAGGGGAGGAGAGCAGACAGGGGGGGTGTAGGAGGAAAACTTTGCCCACCCCTGGGTTAATACACGCAGCTAACTAGCTGACACCTTTCACCTATGCAAGGCACCTCAAATGAGTAATATCTACCCTCAATTCATCACAATATATATTAATTCGCTATTACCACCAAAGGGTTAAAAAAAATAGTTGCAGAGGCTTTGGTCTCTGTTTACTATGAAAACTATGCACATAACACACTAAAATCTGTTGTAGAAAAATGCATCAGAAAATTTAATTTACTCTGTACAAAGCGAGCAACAGTTCACATCAAAGCCCAAAGAATTAGTTATTCAAGTTTATATTTAATATACAAAAAGGAACAGTGCTTAGGTTACAGAAAAAGATGATTACAAGAACATACAGTATAAAATGCAGACAGTTTAATAAAATGAAAGAATCAAACAAACAGAATCTGACTTATGGTATCACATAACATTGATCAGATCTTTGCCCAAAGGGTCTTGAGTGGAAATTGAGATTTACCATGTTCCAGCATAGACACTTCCAGATGCAGGGTTTATATTCTAAAACCTTGTTCATTGCAACACACAGAAGACCCCCCCCCCCCCCCTTTCATAAATTTCTCTTAATTACATTTTTTTTACGATTTAAGTTTTTTTTTTTTTTAAACCTTTCTTGTGACTTTTAAACTTTGCCTCAATATATAAAAGACTTCATAGCTTTGTTTCAATAATACTTAGACAAATACCATCTTCTATGTTGCGTCTGTGTACATAGCATGCGTGCCTGGATATGAAACATGACACCTTAACTTCTACGTTTGCATGAGATTAGATATCTGTCCTTTGTACCTCCTAACCATGAAGTATTTTGGCATAATTTGATTTGGGTAATCATAACTGTTACAAATATCTATTTGTTATTCTTCTGAACTGCTGTCAGACCCAGGATATTTCACCTTTAGTAAATGTGCACACTTTTAGACCCTCCTCTTGGCCACACCACCCTTTCCCTCTCCCTCCCCCCCCCCCCCCCGATATTCCACAGATCACCCAGAGAATGCCATTGAAAGTACATTTAAAAGGTTTTAGTTTATTTCCCTCTGTCAGGGAAGAATTGTGTCCCCATTTTAACCCCCCACTTGCAAACCCAGGTGCTGACCCCAGATACCCCCAGTCCTATAAAACACATAAAACCCGGCCTGGTCGGGAGGTGTGACAGGCCATAATAATTCTTTTATTTTTTCGTGCAATTTGCAACTTAACATTAACCTCTTCTGGGCCAGATTGATTAAAATACTTAATACCTTCTGCCATGTTCATTACAGGGACGTTTGGTGTCTAAATGGACTTTTTAGAAATGAATATGTACTGTGGGTAGATGTTTTGACATGTCATGGTTTACGGTGTGTGCAAAATGATGTGTATGATGGTTTGTGCATGTGTGGCACATAGAGGAGCATGGTACACAGAGATGAGAGGAACTGTCAAAATTCCCAACATTTCCCAGGCTTTCCCTTCAAAATCCGTTCTGCAGTGTAACATCTATCTGCGGATTGGGTATTCAACAATTCGAGCGGATTAATCCGGGTCCGACATTGGACACAATCCGGGTGGAGTTTTAAGATTCCGCACGCAAGATTCCATATTAAATCCGAAATCCCCACTGCGGATGGTTAAAAATCTGCTCTCTGTCTCTCCCCTCCCTCAGATGTAATCTCAGTGTGGATTAATAGCAATCCGACCGTGGATTATTAATCCGCCATGTGGATAGTCAGTGATAGAAAAATCTGAGAAAAGCGGATTGGCCTTTTTGAGACTGATGGACCATAGGAACCGGCCGATCCAAATCCGCCCCAAAATGTCACCCATCTCTAGTGGTGTAGTTGTGACAATCAAGCTGTGTGATAGTGCATGCATGAATGTATGTATAGTTGTATTTGTATATTGTCATCTACGTACACAGCGCTTTACACATTCTATATATGTGCGTGGATTTAAAGGGAACAAGTTATCCCGCTCTCTAGGAATCCCAAGGAGGGGTCTTGTGCTCGCAGCTCACAGGACTCTTGGAATGACTACAACGTAATCATCTCCATGGGAACACTGGCTGGGAGCTTGCAAATGACTAGATATGCACTGCAGTCACATAGCGGAAGTCCCTGTGTCAGCTCCGTACCCGTGTCACCAAGTGCCCCATTTATCTGTGTATTAGGAATGTGCTGTACTTCTTATGCACACAGCTCTAGCGCCATGTTATATGGATGCTGGGGTCTGAAGCTTGAATGGGCTGCAGCTCCCTCCTCTCAGACTCGCTTGTGGTCTCTCGGCTTCCCCATGCAGCTAGCTACATATTCTCTCCCTCTCTACACCGTGTCCCATTCAGTCTCTCTTTGCATTTCTCCCTTCCAAATCCCTCTCTTCGTTACTCGCCCTCTTACTGTTTCACCCTCAATCCTTTTACCCTGCACCCCCACTCCTCCATCTTTTCTGTCACTATCGCCTTCTGTATTTTCCTGTATAGATTTCCTTTTCTGCCCTTATCTCCCTCTATCTAGCTCTATCCCTATATTCCATTATTACCCCTTCTTTCTGTAACTCTCGATCTCCCTCTTTTACCCACCCTTTCGCCTTCTCTTCCTTCCTCATCGCTCTAGCCATTTCCATCTCCTCTCTCTCTCCCCCCTCTCTCCATCCTTTGTCCCTCCCTCATTCTCTCCCTCTTCCCTCCGCTCTCCTCCCTGTATGTTCAAAACTGTGACTCAAGGACATGAATAGTCGTTTCTCTGCAGGGGCTGAAATAATTTCTGTGTTATTAGTCACCGCCGCTCAACTCTCTGAGGAGGGAAGCCTGCAGCCACTGGGATAGTGCCAAGCTTGTCACACATCTTATACAAGTACAAGAGTATGTGGCAGCCAGCTGAGCTGCAATTTTGTGCTAGGACTACTCAGTAACACCAATAAGACGTCCTCCTGTACATAGGAAAGACTACTGTGTGTGCATGTGTGTGATTATCCACACTACCGTATCTATCATCATGCAGGTATGCATCTACAGCAGGGTTTGACAACTCCAATCCTCCCCCAACAGGTTAGATTGTACAGATATCCCTGCTTCAGCACAGGTGGCTCAATCTTCGACTGAGCCGCCTGTGCTGAAGCAGGGACTGATTAAGCCACCTGTGCTGAAGCAGAGACAGATTGAGCCACCTGTGCTGAAGCAGTGACTGATTGAGCCATCTGTGCTGAAGCAAGGATATCCTGAAAACCTGAGCTGTTGATGGGAGGGGGGAGGTCTTGAGGACTTCAAGTGAGAGCCCCTGATCTACAGTATATCGCCATCTTCACTATCTGTCATGTAATCATGAAATATGTGTGTGATTGATAGTGTATATGCCGAAGGAAGCCTTTGCAAATCAAAAGAGGGTGTGACGAGCAAGTAATGTGCATTAGGGAAAGGTCAATGCATCTCTGTGAACTGTGTGAGAAAAAGAATCTCTGGGGTATGGTGATAGAAAAATACTATGATATGGTCAAAAATGAACACAAGTAATAATAATGCAATGATCATAATAGTCCTCACCCCAAAACTACCATTCAAAATAATCCTAATCGCCAGCATTATAACAACAATTATTATTAATATGTTATATCCAAAGCCCTAAATTGTAATATGTTTTTAAAAATCATATGAACGATCATAAATACTCGGAGCGCAGTAGAAATAATAATAATAATAATAATTGGTATTTGAATTATATTTACTATTCAAGTGCCGTAAGAATCCATTCAACAGAACAGAGAGGAATTAGGGTTAACAGCTGTTTCTATAGCTTCTTGATGACAAGCATCCAAACATAGGCATCAAGGCAAGCCCAGAATATAATTAAAGAAACAAGCATGCTTTTCTAGATGCTAATTTCCACTTCTGTAGTCCAATTTGTTTTTGTTTTTTTAGACCTAGTGCTGCCACCATGTGGCAAATTAGATTACACGCGCCTGGAGACTGCAGATTCATTTAATTAAGTGTAAGCTTAGCGTGCTTTAATTTGCGTTGTATGTGCTGATATTCTAAACACACTGGCATGTAGGTAAAGTATGTCTTGGCATGTTTATGACTATCTAAGACCTAAAATTTACGAGTGTCTGTGTATATGTATGTATATATATATATATATAGATACACACACACACACACACACACACACACACACACACACACACACACACACACACACACACCTGTAGAGGTATCAGTACTGTGTTAGCCGAGCTTCAATAATCAAAAAATAAATAGATGATACCGTTCTGTGGCTAACGAAATGCTTTTATTTGTGCGAGCTTTCGAGATACACTGATCTCTTCTTCCGGCGATGTTACATGTAACAATATATACAATATATATATAGCAACTGTAAATATTACTGTATATTCATTTGCATGTCTTAGACAGGTCTGCAAACCTGTCTTTCACCATTATCACCCAGCACACAGCACTTCCACTGCAGCAAGGGATTCTGGGAAATGACATGCAAATGAGCACACAGTGCCACCTTTTATCTCATGCTCACATTACATGAGCAACCCTTAGCCAATGCATGCTGCTTTAAACACAGCTTTTAAGCAAGGGCTTGGGAGATTCAAAGCCAGTGTGTGCTCATTTGCATGTAATTTCCCAGAATCCCTTGCTGCAGTGGAAGTGCTGTGTGCTGGGTGGTAATGGTGAAAGACAGGGTTGCAGACCTGTCTAAGACATGCAGATGAATATACAGGAATATTTACAGTTGCATTATGCTTTACTGTGGGGGGTTTTAGTCACTTTTTTTTACCCACCATAACCTTAATAAGTGTGGTGATTACCGACTCTTATCTCATTTGAACAAATGCCAGCAACCAACCTCACATTGATGATACCCATCAAAGTTGAAACATGTCTGTGAGTGGGTTAACTGACTTTGCATCTCCCAGTAGCACGCACGCACGCGCATATGTATATATATATATATATATATATATATATATATACACTGGACACCTAACAAGCTTACAACAATTTTGGCCAAAAATGTCAAACTAAAAGACCATTTTACTTAATAGATATTTATACATATATATTTAGGCACTGTACCGTGTATGAGTTTCACTAGATGTGCTATAACTGAGCTTTGTCTGTGTTTTATGTTCTGTCTCTGGTTTTAAATATATATTGCCATGCTCAGTAGCACTCCTCTGTGTCACTCATATGCTTATATATATGTTGTGGTTATTTTGGGGGTTCAATAGGAGCTTGTTAGGTGTCCAGTATATTTTACAATTGTGTTTCAGCTAGTCTTGGCTGATTGGAGGGTGGCAACCTCCTACTTAATTTAAGCTTACCCCCTCCCACATTTAAATGGTTAAGGGCTCACTCCATAGCATCTTCCACACAGGGGAACTTGTTTGCTTGCAGGATGGTTGTGACAACTCTAATACAGAGTGATTTTCCTGGTAATGTACAGGTTAATAAAGGCTTCAATCAGACTTAGAACTTTGCAACTAATATTGACAGATTTACTATAAATCATTCTTCCTGTTATTACACAGGTTATTAAGAATTTATATTAGCGTTAGGGACCCCTGAATTGTGGTCTGCCGTGAAGTTGGCTCAGGGGCTTACAACAAGTTTGGCCAAAAATGTCAAACTAAAAGACCATTTTACTTAATAGATATTTATACATATATATTTAGGCACTGTACCGTGTATGAGTTTCACTGGATGTGCTAAAACTGAGCTTTGTCTGTGTTTTATGTTCTGTCTCTGGTTTTAAGTATATATATAAGCAATACGATACCGTTTGGAAACGAAATCAGCAGGCAGCACTCCAGAATTGAACAAGCAAGTGTATTGAAAAAATAAAATAAACACAAAACCAACGTTTCGGTCCACGAATGAGACCTTTGTCAAGGTTGACAAAGGTCCCATTCGTGGAACGAAACGTTGGTTTTGTGTTTATTTTATTTTTTCAATATTGTATTGTATTGTATGTCTTTATTTATATAGCGCCATTAATGTACATAGCGCTTCACAGTAGTAATACATGTGGTAATCAAATAAATAACAGATAATATAAATAACAGATCATGGGAATAAGTGCTTTAGACATAAAAGTAACATTAAGGAAGAGGAGTCCCTGCCCCGAGGAGCTTACAGTCTAATTGGTAGGTAGGGAGGACGTACAGAGACAGTAGGAGGGAGTTCTGGTAAGTGCGTCTGCAGGGGGCCAAGCTTTATGTATCATGTGTTCAGAATATTCACAGTGCTATTCATATGCTTCTTTAAGCAAGTGTGTCTTAAGGTGGGTCTTAAAGGTGGATAGAGAGGGTGCTAGTCGGGTACTGAGGGAAAGGGCATTCCAGAGGTGTGGGGCAGTCAGTGAAAAATGTTTAAGGCGGGAGAGGGCTTTAGATACAAAGGGGGTAGAAAGAAGACATCCTTGAGAAGACCGCAAGAGTCGGGATGGTGCATAGCGAGAAATTAGGGCTGAGATGTAAGGTGGTGCAGAAGAGTGTAAAGCTTTAAAAGTGAGGAGAAGAATGGAGTGTGAGATGCGGGATTTGATCGGAAGCCAGGAGAGGGATTTCATGAGGGGAGATGCTGAGACAGATCTAGGAAAGAGTAGAGTGATTCTGGCAGCAGCATTTAGGATAGATTGTAGGGGAGACAGGTGAGAGGCAGGAAGGCCGGACAGCAGGAGGTTACAGTAATCAAGACGGGAGAGAATGAGGGCCTGAGTCAGAGTTTTAGCAGTCGAGCAACAGAGGAAAGGGCGTATCTTTGTTATATTGCGGAGGAAAAAGCGACAAGTTTTAGAAATGTTTTGAATGTGAGGGGCGAATGTGAGAGAGGAGTCGAGTGTGACCCCTAGGCAGCGTGCTTGGGCTACTGGGTGAATGATCGTAGTTCCAACAGTAATGTGGAAGGAGGTAGTAGGGCCAGGTTTGGGAGGAAGTATGAGGAGCTCTGTTTTAGCCATGTTTAGTTTAAGGCGACGGAGGGCCATCCAGGATGATATAGCAGAGAGACATTCAGAAACTTTGGTTTGTACAGCAGGTGTAAGGTCGGGTGTTGAAAAGTATATTTGTGTGTCACTTGTTTGTTCATTTCTGGAGTGCTGCCTGCTGATTTCGTTTCCAAACGGTATCGTATTGCTTATTCTTCATTATAGGATCTGCACCCACACCAGTGACTATTATTACGGAGTGCTTTTTGTTCTTTTTCTATGTTATATATATATATATATATTCCAAAGGTATCTTGGTATCTGTATAGCGGTACCGTTTAAATGCCCTCCGCCAGCTGAGGGAACCTCCGGATCAAAAGCTCAAGTGCCTCCTGCCTGGATGCACGCCGCTGCGGATAACAGGAGTCCTCCGACACCAGTACCGACAGCCACAGTGCCAGATATACACAGCAGTGACGATGCAGGGCGATCCGTTCCTCTCCAGCTTGTATGTGTGTATATATGTGTATATGTGTATATATATATATATATATATATATATATATATATATACACACACAGTGGTCGACAAATCACCAAAAAATCTACTCGCCAAACAAAAAAATCTACTCGCCACCTAGTACCACATGTGTGCTGCTTGGGCCAAAAGGAGCTCGCCACGATGTTAAATCCACTCGCCCGGGGCGTGCAAATGTATAGGTTTGTCGAACACTGTATATATATACACACATATTCATATATACACACACACACACACACACAGTGGCGAGAAAAAGTTTGTACGCCCTAATGAAAATTTCAGAAATTCCATAGTTTTTCCATGATAACCTTGAATCAAAACCAGACTTTTCTTAAATATCTAATAGGGTTTATATTAACCAATTCCATGTATTTGGAACAAAATGTTTTATGATTAAACAAACAATAAGTAATTAAGAGTCAGGGTATGTGAAAAAGTAAGTGAACCCCTGATTTTATAAGCTAAATTAAAGGTGATAATTAGAATCAGGTGTTTAAATATTTCGGTAGATCTTCAGTGTTAGTTTGGGAGGCCCCACCTTACTGTATATAAAAATCAAAAACATTGTGATTTTAGTCTTCACCATACATGTGTGTGGAAACACGTCATGCCACGATCAAACAAAATCTCTGAGGACCTTAGAAAAGCAGTTATTGATGCTCATCAGTCTCGAAAGGGTTACAAAATAATTTCAAGGGATTTGGGGCTCCACCAATCAACGGTCAGATAGTCTAAAAATTGAAAAAGTTCAAGACCGCAGTCACTCTACCCAGTTGTCCTACCAAAATCTCTCCAAAAACAAGCCGGCAAATCATCCAGGAAGTCAGAAAGAACCTCAGAGTAACAGCCAGGGATCTGCAGGCCAATCTCGCCTTGGCTAATGTGAGTGCTCATCATGACTCAAAAAGACTGAACAAGAATGGTGTTCATAGAAGGATACTGTAGCCAGGAGGAAACCACTTCTCTCTAAAAAGAACATTGCTGCCCGTTTGAAGTTCGCCAAAAAGCACATAGATGATCCACAAGACATCTGGAACAATGTTCTCTAGACAGACGAGTCAGAGGTAGAACTTTTTGGCCTCAATCAGGACTGTAATGTTTAGCAAAAACCAAACAATGCATTCGAACAGAAGAACCTCATCCCAACCATCAAGCATGGTGGAAGTGTGATGATTTAATGATACTTTCCTGTCTCAGGACCTGGATGGCTTGCCATCTTTGACACAACCATGAATTCTTCATTGTATCAGAAGATTCTAGAGAAGAATATCAGACCATCTGTCCGTGAGCTGAAGCGAAAGTGGGTCATGCAGTAAGATAATGATCCTAAACATACAAGCAGATCTACAAAAGAATGGCTGCAGAAGAAGAAATGCCATGCTTTAGAATGGCCTAGTCAAAGTCTGGACCTAACCCCATCGAAATGTTGGGGCAGGACCTGAAGTGAGCTGTCCATGCAAGGAAGCCCTCAAAATGTCACTGAGTTGAAGCAGTTCTGTAAGGAGGAATGGCCCAAAATTCCTCAAAACCGATGTGAGAGACTGACCAGCAGTTACAGGAAATGTTTAGTAGAAGTCATTGCTGCTCAAGGAGCTGTCACCCAGGTACTGAAACTGAAAGTTACCAAACTTTTTCATCATTCAATCATTTGTTGATAAATAAATGTTGAAAAAATATCTACCTCTATTAATAGAGACAAAAAAAAGGACAGAAGAGGTGTATTAGGCACAATATTTATACTGGGAAAGCAGGGGGGGGGGGGGGGAACACGGAGATAATTCATCTAAGTAAATAAAACCTTTTCTGTCAATAGAAAGGTGTTAAACCCCCCCCCCCCCCCAAGGGCCATCACACTTATGCAAACATGCACACACACACAAATATACATATACATATATATATATTAAACAGTGGTTGACAAATCACCAAAAAATCTACTCGCCACACAAAAAAATCTACTCGCCACCTAGTACCAAACGTGTGCTGCTTGGGCCAATATTTACTCGCCCGGGGGTTAAATCCACTCGCCCGGGGCGAGCAAATGTATAGGTTTGTCGAACACTATATATATATATATATATATACAAATACAACTGTATGCTCATCTGCATGTCTTAGGCAGGTCTGCAACCCCGCCTTTCACCATTATCACCCAGCATACAGCACTTCCACTGCAGCAAGGGATTCTGGGAAATGACATGCAAATGAGCACGAGGTGCCACTTTTTGCTTCAAAAACCATTTTTAACATGGTTCCCTATAGGCTTAAGCTTGCTGCATGGTCACAGCTTTGAGCACAGCCAGGGTTAAGGTGCATACCCAGAAAACCACCCACAGATTTGGTGGAATTGGTTAATATAAACCCTATTAGATATTTAAGAAAAGTCTGGTTTTGATTCAAGGTTATCATGGAAAAACTATGGAATTTCTGAAATTTTCATTAGGGCGTACAAACTTTTTCTCGCCACTATGTGTGTGTATATGTGTATATATATATATATATATATATATATATATATATATATATATATATATATATATATATATATATATATATATATATATATATATATATATACACAGTGTTCGACAAACCTATACATTTGCTCGCCCCGGGCGAGTGGATTTAACCCCCGGGCGAGTAAATATTGGCCCAAGCAGCACACGTTTGGTACTAGGTGGCGAGTAGATTTTTTTGTTCGGCGAGTAGATTTTTTGGTGATTTGTCGACCACTGTGTATATATATATATATATATATATATACAAATATATATATATATATACACTGGCGACACAGTTTATTACACTGCGGCCAGATCCGCAAGCCGGGAGATTTCCCGGCTTGCTAGTGGCCGCCCCTTGGCGTGCCGCGCGTCATAGACGCGCGGTCACGCGTCTTCGGGAGCGTGCGCCCCCTGCACGCGCGTCCAGGGGCTCCCCGAGGGAGCCCTGGTGTCCCGCGATCGCGGGACAGCGGCAGGGGGTTCCGGGGGACCCGGCGGACCCGGCAGCGGTAGGGAGAGCGCCCCGATCGGAGGGCGCTCTTCCGCTGCTTCGGCGCGCGCCCGTCACTCTCGGGCGCGCGCCAGGCTACTGCTGCGGCACAGAACGGGCAAATGCTCGAATAAACTGTGCCGCAGCAGTATATATATACACATATATATATATATATATAGATATATATACATATATATATATAGATATATATATATACACACACACACACACACAAAACACACACAAACTGATATATACAAACATATACAGACACACACACAAACACACATATATATACACACAAACACACACATTTGTTTACATGTATAAATGTATGTATATCTTTATTTCTATAGGACACAGTGTACTCGGTGCTTTACAAAGAGACAATACAGTACAAGGAATTATAGGTTTGTCGAACACTATATATATATATATATATATATATATATACAAATACAACTGTATGCTCATCTGCATGTCTTAGGCAGGTCTGCAACCCCGCCTTTCACCATTATCACCCAGCATACAGCACTTCCACTGCAGCAAGGGATTCTGGGAAATGACATGCAAATGAGCACGAGGTGCCACTTTTTGCTTCAAAAACCATTTTTAACATGGTTCCCTATAGGCTTAAGCTTGCTGCATGGTCACAGCTTTGAGCACAGCCAGGGTTAAGGTGCATACCCAGAAAACCACCCACAGATTTGGTGGAATTGGTTAATATAAACCCTATTAGATATTTAAGAAAAGTCTGGTTTTGATTCAAGGTTATCATGGAAAAACTATGGAATTTCTGAAATTTTCATTAGGGCGTACAAACTTTTTCTCGCCACTATGTGTGTGTATATGTGTATATATATATATATATATATATATATATATATATATATATATATATATATATATATATATACACACAGTGTTCGACAAACCTATACATTTGCTCGCCCCGGGCGAGTGGATTTAACCCCCGGGCGAGTAAATATTGGCCCAAGCAGCACACGTTTGGTACTAGGTGGCGAGTAGATTTTTTTGTTCGGCGAGTAGATTTTTTGGTGATTTGTCGACCACTGTGTATATATATATATATATATATATATATATATATACACATATATATATATATATATATATATATATACACACATATATATATATATATAGATATATATACATATATATATATATAGATATATATATATACACACACACACACACACAAAACACACACAAACTGATATATACAAACATATACAGACACACACACAAACACACATATATATACACACAAACACACACATTTGTTTACATGTATAAATGTATGTATATCTTTATTTCTATAGGACACAGTGTACTCGGTGCTTTACAAAGAGACAATACAGTACAAGGAATTATAATACAATAAGTGCAACAAACAAAATCGACAATAGGAAAAGTAATCCCTGTCCCAGAGAGCTTACAATCTAACGTATAAGGGTCATTTATCAGTCTCCCAGCTGAAAAACCAGGACAACTAAAACCAGACCCCAAATGTATCAAGGGAAACCATTCCCATTGCAGTCAATGGATTTCCCCCTCCTTTGATAAATCTGGTGCAGGGCTTTTTTTGCAGACGGGAGACTGAGAAATGACCCCCTATGTCCATATTCACGTGGATGTGTCGCTGGGTGTTTAAATGTGGATGTTCCACGTGTGGCTCCTCTATTGTGATCTACACGGAGTCCAGTGAATCTCTCTAGCTCTCCTCCCACACTCTCTGGCCTGGTGTATCAGTGCTGCTGGGGTGACTCATAGGTTGGGGGGGGGGGAGTAGAGGGCTCACACAGCACAGCTGTACTCACAGAAACCTGCTCAGCCTGACCAGCAGCAGCAACCAACTATCCCTCCACCCGCGGATGCTGCTCCCACACACCATCTCCATCAATGCCTCTGATAAAGGTCTCACACAGTCACTGGCCTCCCCCGCCGCCTGCTCTCCTTTTTGCAATAGGATGTGTGGGAGAGCCTCCCACCCCTCTCCTTCAAGGACATTGCTTTTACTGAATGGAGCGGTTTCCTTGGCATTACTCCCCCATTCAGAGGCATACTGTACACTCTCTCTCTCTCTCTCTCTCTCTCTCTCGAGATCAAGCACAAATGACAAGGCACAGGCCTATCCAGGTAAATACCGGCATAGGGCAGGATGACACATGGTGGCCTTTGTACAAACCCACTCACCCTCCTACTCAACACACAAAAGGTCCTCATCACCTGTGCTTACCGACTGAGACATTAGAGCAGGAACACTGGGGGGCCTCACTAAAATTAGGGGGGGGGTTAGGAAGTCTAGAAAATTATATTCTTGCCCTGCTCTCCTGTTATGATTTCTTTTGAAGTAGAAATATTTTCAAAGGTATTTCTCATGGGGCCGAGTATCTGTATGACGAGATCTCCAACAAACCATCACTACGTAACGTTTTTCACCCAGAAATAAATATACGCACTGGGTTAAGTGGTGAAGGGGTATTTTAGACCATCTTATTAATATACAGATCAACAGAGCACAACATTTTGGGGTGTTATCCCTTCCTCAGGTGTAACTTTAGTCGTGCAACTTTAGGAGGTGGGTGTTCCCCAGAGATGTTCCGACTCACCTCCCCTGGCTGTGTAATTGTGGGCAAAAGTTGGGGCACACAAGGGCTCTCGCTGGCCACCACGTGCCAGGTAGGGGGGACCACAAGGCTGGAGGAAGGGACTGGAGTGTGGCTGGGAATCCCCACCATCACAAGGCCCGAAAGGCTCAAATCTCAAATATCTGGAGAGAGATACACCCTGCGGTTAAGGATGTTACATTCTTCCCATCCCCCCACAATGTCTATACAAGAATTGACAACCTTATTGCCATAGAGACCTTGATGACTAGGGATCTTCATATAGATCAGTGTTTCCCAACTCCAGTCCTCGGGGAACCCAAACAGGTTAGAATTTAAGGATATCCCTGCTCCAGCACAGGTGGCTCATTCAAAATGACTGAGCCGCTGATTGAGCCACTTGTGCTGGAGCAGGAATATCCTTAAGACCTGGCCTGTTGGGGTTCCCTGAGGACTGGAGTTGGGAAACACTGGTTTAGAGATTCATCAAGAATAGCGTCAATTCAAAGATCACGTTATGGGAGGCAAATAAATCTGTTCTGAGGGGAAAACTGATTAGCATTGCTTCCCACAGAAAGAGCATCCAAATGAAGCATATTGCCTATCTAAAAACCAGAATCCATAAGCTAGATGAAGCCCATAAACAAAACCTCTGACACCCTCTTAAATGAACTCATCACCCTCCGAGGGGAGCTCAATGCACGCATGACCTCTCTTACTGAAACGCATGCTATCGACTAAACAGACATTTTTCGAAAAGTGAAAAAAATCTGATTCAATGCTGGTTGCAAGACTTGGACAAAAACAATCCTCGTGGTATATTCATGCAAATCGGACAGAAATCTGGCGATTGGACCACCAATCCAGACCTGATAAGCCGAGAATTAACACAGCAGAAACAAATGCAAAAGTGCATGAAGCAGCGCACTGTCCCCAAAAAAATTGAGAAATGGGCGGAATTTATTGCCCAACCAGCATTACAAAAAAAGGAGATGTGGACTCTTTTGTAATGCTGGTTGGGCAATAAATTCTTTATATTTTTATACCAGCTGTTTCCCAATTTTTCTGGGCAGTGCGCTGCTTCCTGCATTTTTGCATTTGTATCTGCTGTGTTTATCTCTACCTGCGGCTGAACACGCCTTCAAGGAATTCATCTGGCCTTAGGAGTGGGTAAAATATGAAGAAGATTTCTAAAGATTGACAAGATGTAATACAAACTTTGGTGGTGAGTTCTTTGGACTTTATTACATTATTGCCTCCAATGAGGTGCGGCGAGGTGAGAATATCTTTTCCCTGTTAACTTCAGGAGGCTTAAGAAAGTTGCATTTATTGTTACTCACCTAGTTGTATACCCACTCCGAATAAGGAAAGCCATGATTCCATGGTACTCTTGAAGATTTATTGAACATATTTCCAGAACTATTGGAGCACCCATTAGTCCATATTTTCTGGATAATCCAAGAATTAACCTGATTCTTTGCATCGCTCTATGATAGCGCAAAGGTCTCCCGTAGTAAAAACCTTAATGCAGTTGTAGAGAAGTATCTCTCTGAAGCCCTTCTTCCTAAACTAGATAGGGCAGAATTAGATAAACTAAATTCCCCAATAACACAAGATAAACTACTACAAACAATTACATTACTCAAATAATCTAAAGCTCCTGGCCCAGATCGTTTCACGAACCTATGTTTTAACTTTAAGTTTGCCACCTTACTGGCCCCACATATGCTAAACATCTTCAATGCTGTATAGAGGGGGGGGGGTGGAAAGAGTTTCCTCCTTCGATGATACAAGCTAAAATGTCTCTGATCACCAAAAGCAGGTAAGGACTCAGCTTACTGTAGCAGTTATTGGCCCATATCACTAATCAACTCAGACAAACAAATCTTTGAGAAAATCATAGCAAATAGACTAAATTAGTTAATGCCCAAACTAATCACAGAGATCAGGTTGGTTTTATCCGTGGCCGGTACGGGGTCAATAATAAAAATACGAGGAGATTTTGACCATGTTGACTGGAAGTATATGTTGTCAACGCTTGAACGGAAACTTTCTGTGGGATGTAGCCACTCTATATTTGAAGCCTACTGCGAAACTAAACTACCAAGGCCTGCCTTCTGAAACAATTCAGATAAAAAAAGTGGTACCAGGCAAGACTGTCCCCTACCCCCCTTACTCTTCACTCTCCCAATAGAGCCTTAGATGAGTATATCAGGGGAAATAGTGACATTTATGGTATCCCATAGGCCAAAAACATATAAAGCCTGCTTGTATGCAGATGACATCTTTTTCTCTCTCACCTGGCCCCTAATTTAATCACCCAACCTGTTTCAACAGCTGAATACTTTACATACTCTATCAGGTTTTAAAATTAATCATTCTAAATCAGAGGCTCTCAATATTAACATTCCTATTGAAACCATTAGATTTTTATGCCTCAACTTCAAATACCTCTCTATTAAATATCTAGGTATCTTCTTACAAAATCATACTCTGTTATACAATTCAAACTCTCAGCTTGCTAAGAAAATTTAAAAAACCACTTAGTTGACTGGTCAAAATTGCAATTATCCTGGATTGGGCATTTTAACAGTGATAAAGATTAGCCTGTTACCCAGTATTCTGGAAGCCAGGGGGTCACGTGTAAGATGACTTAGCTCAGATAGTGTCAACTCTGCCCTCTTTTCCAAGCACAACAAGGTCTGTTTCTTTTCTTACTTTATTTGTAGAAAGCAGGGAAAAACAGTCTCTTGTGTAGAGGTGTAGGTGTACAGTAGATATCTCTGTGTGTGCTTAGTAGTAAAGGGAGGTGAAAAGATAATCCTGCAGTACCATTACAGGGGTTACAGCAAGGTACTCACTCGTCCAGAGGTATGGTGGAAAGGAAGTGCCAATGTATGCTGGGTAGTAAGATAGCCTGGGGACAGACCATCTGTGGGCAGAGCAGAGGGGGATAAAGCAGACTAGCCCACTTGAGAGAAAGGCTGGGGCTGCTATGGCAACTCACAGGAGTGTCTGGGGGAGCTACAACATGTAGCAATAATGTTGCATCTCTAATACAGCAAGCTGCTGGGAGAGAGGAAATGACACTGTATTTATCACACAAGCACTGTGTTTGTGTACAGAGCCAAACACATACAGCTGGCACTGAGAAGCTGACAATCAGGCCTGCAAGGAAAGGGGGGGGGTGAAACAGAAGAGGCAGAGAGGGGTATTCCTGTTCCATGACACCCAGAATCCTATAGCTCTTCTACACACTACCCATTTAATTTAAAAAAAGGCAGATTTTAAGGAATTAAAGACTAAAAGTTCCCAATTTATTTGGAATATCGAGACCCGGGGTTACGGAACACCATATATACCAACCCACAAATGCTGGAGGTGTAGCCCTTCCCTACGTGAAAGCATATTACACAGTAGCCCAAACGACCCAACTAGTCTTGTGACAGTCACCCGACACAGAAAGTATGGGTCGAAAATGAAGACACAATGTCTTCCCGATTTCACATTACAAAACTACTCCGGTTACCCAACCTTCTCTATGCCAACTCCCAGATTTCGCTCACAACAATAGCATATTCTCTAAACCTTTGGAAACTCATATGGCGATACCTCTAAGATCTTAAAGTTAGCTCTATTAGTCGAAAACCCTACTTCCCACCTGGGCAGAAGCAGGCTAACTCCAGGCAGTGAGAGTGAGGCTGCTGGGTTGGAGTGTTGCAATTATACCTTTTCCTGTGTCCTTTTCCTGCTGTGAGTATCCTGTGACTTCAGAAGTCCTTCAAAGTTGGTTACTTGAACAACCAAAAACCGACTAACAACATTACACAATGTGAGTGCATTTACTGTACAGTCTAAAATCAGTATTGATATATACAGTATTACACTATTTGTGTTTTCTCTGCTTTATATATTGAGAATATCCTGCCATCTGTGAGCTTGTAAGGCATCGGGGGTATCCTGCCGTCAGAGAGTCCATATACCTTCGGAAGTATCCTGACATCAGAGAGCCTACAACATCAGTTTGGATAAACCTACTAACCGAAATGCCTGTTTGATATCCTAAAATGTGAGTGCATTACCACCTTTTATTTTGCATTGATTCCATACAGTACTACACCATTGTGTTCTCTTTCCTTTGCATATCCCTACCTGGATGTGAGTGCGCATTGGAACCCTCCTTCTCTACATAACTCCAGGCAGTGGCAATCAAAAGGTCTAGATAGAATTGAACAATTATGATCTAGGGGTAAAATTATTCTCTTTGATGAACTCTCTACGATTCATAGCCTCCCGGGCAATGAGTTCTTCCGCTTTCCTCAACTGAAGAACTTTAAATAACAATATCACCCGCTTTATCCCTCTCTGACAGTTCATCCGTTCCACCTGATCTAAAAAACTCAATAAACTTAAAGTTTAAAAATATATATATATTATTGTGGGGGCTCTTAAGTGTGGCCACAATTGTGATGATTTTTGACTCAATGCTGACTACTGCCATTCTTAAAGAAGCGCTGATTTCTTTCGGATATTAGCCCTTACCAAAACCAGTCTTGTTCTCAATTCAATATTACAAAAAAAATACATTAAAGGAACATTAGGAACCTGCAAAGGCTTGGAAAAGCGAAATGATGGCTTCATCTCATGGTAAACCAGGCCTGCACAACATACGGCCCGCGGGACGCATGCGGCCCGTCTGGCCTCTCTGTGCGGCCCGCGATGACTCCGGCCGGGCGCCAGTTAATTAAATAAATTTAAAAAAAAAAAAAAAGTTTAAAAAAATGGCGGCGATTCATCCCCCCCCTCCTCCCTCCCTCCCCCCCACTCTCCCCTCCTCCTCCTCCCTCCCCCTCCTCCCCCCTCCCTCCCCCGGGTTTTGCGGTGCGCGGGGGCAGCAGCAGCATGAGGAGGATGCGGCAGCCATTAGTATTTATTTTTTCAATAGCAGGATGCCGGGGAGGTCAGAGCATGCCGGGGGCGGGGCTTAGTACCGAGGAGAGGATGTGCTGATCTAAGTGTGTGTGTGTGTGTGTGTGTGTGTGTGTGTGTGTGTGTGTGTGTGTGTGTGTGTGTGTGTGTGTGTGTGTCAGAAGGGAGAGAGAGGGGGGCAGAAGGGAGAGGGGGTGGGGGAAGAGGGGGGAGAGAGGAGGCAGGAATGGGGAGAGAGGAGGCAGAAGAGGGAGAAGGGAGAGAGAGGGGGGGCAGAAGGGAGAAGGGGGGCAGAAGGGAGAGAGGGGGGAGAAGGGAGAGAGAGGGGGGGAAGAAGGGAGAGAGAGGGGGACAGAAGGGAGAGAGAGGGGGGGCAGAAGGGAGAGGGGGTGGGGGGAGAGGGGGAGAGAGTAGGCAGGAGGGGGGAGAGGAGGCAGGAGGGGGGAGAGAGGAGGGAGAAGGGAGAGAGAGGGGGGCAGAAGGGAGATGGGGGGCAGAAGGGAGAGAGAGGGGGGGCAGAAGGGAGAAGGCGGGCAGAAGGGAGAGAGGGGGGAGAAGGGAGAGAGAGAGGGGGGAGAAGGGAGAGAGAGGGGGGGCAGAAGGGAGAGAGAGGGGGAGAAGGGAGAGAGAGGGGGGTGAAGGGAGAGAGGAGAACAGAAGGGAGAGAGAGGGGGGAGAAGGGAGAGAGGGGGGGCAGAAGGGAGAGAGAGGGGGGAGAAGGGAGAGACTGGGGTGGGTGGAGGGAGAGAGAGAGAGAGAGGGTGGGTGGAGAGAGAGAGAGAGAGGGTGGGTGGAGGGAGGGAGAGGGTGGGAGAAGGGAGAGGGAGGGGTGAGGTATGAGGAGGGGGAGATGTAATGTTTTTTCTGTATCACAATAAGAAAACAGTTAAGTAAAAGTTGTGCGCTAAAAAATATTTTTTCGTGGTAGGTGCGCTATGGGTTGGGGGGGGGGCTGCTCCTTTCATTTGTCCCGGGCCCCATGATTTCTGTTGGTGGCCCTGTGGGTGATGTGAGGTGCAGGGGGGAGAGGGTTATGGGGGATGTGAGGTGCAGGGGGGGAGGGTGATGGGAGGTGCAGGGGGGGAGAGGGTGATGGATGATGTGAGGTGCAGGGGGGAGAGGGTGATGGGTGATGGGAGTTGCAGGGGGGAGGGTGATGAGTGATGGGAGTTGCAGGGGGTGATTGGAGGTGCAGGGGGGGGTCATTGGAGGTGCAAGGGGGGGGTGATTTGATGTGCATGGGGGGTGATTTGAGGTGGATGAGGGGGTGATTTGAGGTGCATGGGGGGTGATTGGAGGTGCAGGAGGGGTCATTTGAGGTGCAAGGGGGGGTCATTTGAGGTGCAAGGGGGGTCATTTGAGTTGCATGGGGGGTGATTTGAGGTGTATGGGGGTGATTTGAGGTGTATGGGGGGTGATTTGATGTGCATGGGCGGGTGATTTGAGGTGCATGGGGGGGAGAGTGATGTGAGGTCAAGGGGGGAGAGTGATGTGAGGTCAAGGGGGGAGAGTGATGTGAGGTGCAAGGGGAAGAGTGATGTGAGGTGCAAGGGGGGAGAGTGATGTGAGGTGCAAGGGGGGAGAGTGATGTGAGGTGCAAGGGGGGAGAGTGATGTGAGGTGCAAGGGGGGAGAGTGATGTGAGGTGCAAGGGGGAGGGGGATTTGAGGTGCAAGGAGGAGGGGGATGTGAGGTGCAAGGGAGGAGAGGGATATGAGGTGCAGGGGGGTGTGATGTGTGTGCTGTGCAGGGGGGTATTGTGTGTTTGATGTGGAGGGGGAGTATTATGTGTGTGGGTGAGTGGGAGAGATGGGGGTATGAGAGAGATGGGGAGTATTGCAAAGGTTGATAGTGAGGGGTTCTTTGGGAGATATGAGGATGATGATGAAGGGTGCTGGGGGAGATATGAGGATGATGATGAGGTGCTGGAGGAGAGATGAGGATGATGGTGATGATGATTTTACCCGTGCGGCCCAATTTTTTTTTCCTTGGAGCAGTTTGGCCCTTCTCACTTTACGAGTTGTGCAGGCCTGTTGTAAACTGTATTGACAGAAAATTGGAGAGCAGAAGCATATTAGTACCTCGGCTATCCAACTAGAAGCTCATTTGTCAAATGCACTCCTGGGCGGTTAAAACTTAACATTTAATAAGTATCTAGCTAAAATAAATTCTACATACAAAGTAATTATTATATACACACAATGTACTTATAAAGGAAGGGTGATGGGGAGGTAGGGTTGGGCTCAAGGTGTATAGCACACATACAATTGACCTTAATATTTTAAAGGAAAAATAGGCTAATTAACACCTGGAGTTACCTATTGTATAGAACATAGGATCTCTAAATTACCACCACTAGCAAGACTATAATACCTATATTGACATACATGTGTTGTGCGGCATCAAGCGTAGCATACTGATCAAGCCAACCTGTAATTGTAAAATGTAGCACCAAACAGTGATATAACTAGATTAATATACTGCTATTCTTAACAGATGGAACATAATATTAACACTGTAGGTACAACACAATCACAGTTGGTGGTACGTGGATTGACTCTACGCCAGATGACGATAGCATACACAGCACATGAATCAATAACAAATATAGCTAATAAGGAATATAGTTGCACGAAATAATATTTTAGCTAGAAATTTATTAAATGTTAAGTTTTAACTGCCCAGGAGTGCATTTGATAAATGAGCTACTAGTTAATATTAATATCAGCTCATCAACTGCACCCAACGTCATACTAGGCGTTTATGGGCACACACACACACACACACGTGTGTTCTGCACAAATCTATGCATCAAATGTTGCACAAAGACATTATGATATTAAACGGACACTAAAGAAATTGGTTTGTAGTTCACGTGCTATCCTGAAGGGATCAAAGTCAGGTGACATGCTTCATCCAAATGCTACAGTTTCAAACGATTGCAAAAACAATACTTTTGCTCATTGTTATGGAGCAAATTGCACCATTTTCATGCATATCCCTCAAACGCATACACTCATAAATTGTAGATCAAATCCTAATCTGCAGCCCTCACACCCCATTCACAATCACAACCACATAACGTAGGCAAGTATGAAGGTCTACACACAGAATTCCCCCTGGTCTCATATCATGACACATTCAGCTGTGTACCTTACTTCTCTACTGTAGTAGCCTTCCATTAAGCACATTCAGATGTGTACATCTGTCACCAGCTCTAGTAACCTATTATCAGCACAAATATAGCTGTGTACATCTCTGTCTCCATCAAACACAGACACACACTGCATGTTCATGGCGGTTTTGTAGAAAATCTTATGAAGAGCAAACCTTCCATACATGGAACCCACGAACGCTTAGAGATGTGTACTTTGTTTTGCAAAAGTTCACAAACTAGGTGGCATTTAAAAGTCAATGTTCCCACGCAAAAAAAAAATCAGTACCAGGTAAATCTATAGTGAAGCACAAAGGTTACGGAAAAATCAATCCAAATTTTGCGAGGCAAATTTGAAGATATTCTCATCTCTAATCTTAAATATATGTTAGTACTGAAGCTTTCACTGCCTTCCCCGGGAGTTATCACAAAAGAAACAGTTGAAGGATGAACAGAAACGTGATCCATCAACTGGTTCTATTCTAACATTCACTCATCAATCATCTAAAGAAACCCTCTATTGATCCAGCCACTCTGTCTAACTACTGCCCTATCTCTCTTCTCACCTTTGCCTCCAAGCTACTTGAGCGGCATGTATGGAACCGCTTGACTTGTTTTCTCTTCTCCAACTCCCTGATTGACTCTTTGCTATCTGGTTTGCACCCTCTACACTCCGTCGAAGCAGCACTAACAAAAATGGCCAACGACCTACTCACAGCTAAGTCTAAGGGTCACTTCTCCTTACTAATTCTCCTGGATGTCTTTGCTGCCTTCAACACTGTTGATCACCCCCTTGTCCTGCACACCCTACGCTCCATTGGTCTCAGTGATGCAGCCCTCTCCTGGTTAAAGTACTACCTATCCAACCGCTCTTTTAGTGTTCCTTCTGTGTAGTCTCCTCCTCACTCCCTCTTTCTGTTGGGGTTCCACAAGGCTCTGTCCTTGACCCTCTGCTCTTCTCACTCTGTACCTCTCCTCTTGGTGAACTAATACAATCTTTTGACTTTCAGTATAATTTCTGTGCTGATGATACACAAATCTACATCTCCTCCTCTCTCCTATGTTCCATGTCACCAACTGTCTATCTGCAATCGCCTCTTGGATGTCCCACTGTTATCTGAAGCTTAACATGTCCAAAAAAGAATGAATCATCTTTCCTCCTTCCACTGTCACCCCTGCACCCAAACTCTCCCTCACTGTTAATAATACCACAATCTCATCAACACACCAAACCCGCTGACTAGGGGTCATGCTTGACTCCGCCGTCATCTTCATTCAAGTCCTCACTAAGTTCTTCCGTCACCACCTCCGAAATATTGTTAGGATACACACCTTTGTCACGCATGGTGCAATTTAAATCCTAATTCACCCACGTATCCTGTCCCGCCTTGACTACTGCAAACTATTCCTTTTTGGCATTTCCCTCGTTCACCTGTCGCAACTTCAATTCATCCACAATGCTGCTGCCAGACTCCTGTACCTCGCTCACCACTCCACTTCTGCTGCTCCACTATACAAATCCCTACACTGGCTTCTCATATCCTCTAGAATTAAATGTAAAGTTCCAGTTCTGACTTACAAAGCTCAACTGTGCTGCCGCCCTCCCCCCCCCTTACATCTCAGCCCTCATCCCCAAATATATCCCTAAACGCTCCCTCCATTCTTCCCATGATATCTGCCTCTCCTCTTTCATATTACCACCTCACACTCCTGCCTACAAGACTTCTCCCGTGCTGCCCCCTCTCTCTGGAATTCCACTCCATGCACCATCAAACGGTCCCCCAGCTTTCAGCCATTGGAAAACTCCCTAAAGACTCACCTTCTTAAGGAAGCCTATCTGGCATACTTCTAACATCGACCACCGCCCCTTTTCTGAAATATTACCAGTGCCATGCGCTACCGCAGGGAGACAGTCAGAGATCAGGGAGGTTAATGCATGGCTAAGAAAGTGGTGCAGGAAGGAGGGGTTTGGGTTTTTAGAGCACTGGGTCTCCTTTTGTGAGAGGTGCCATCTATATTCTAGGGACGGATTGCACCTCAATGAAGAGGGATCTTCTGTGCTAGGGGGGAGAATGCTAAAAAGGTTGGAGGAGATTTTAAACTAGGATGGAGGGGGCAGGGGAATGAAACAGATAATGAACTAAATGGAATAGAGGAGGATACAAGGTGGTATGGAGGTAGAATGGGGATCAGTGCGAGTTTGACAAGCAGTGAGACACCCATAGTAAATACAGATAATACTAGAAAACTTCTAAAGACTAAACCAAGTGGGCGCAGAAAGGAAGGAGCAGATAAGATAATAGTACAGGCTGAAAAAAAAACTGAAATGCATGCTTGCTAATGCAAGAAGCCTGACAGATAAAATGGGGGAGCTTGAATTAATAGCTGCAAGGGAGCAGTATGATATCATAGGCATTACTGAAACATGGTGGGATGAAACTCATGACTGGGCAGTTCATTTAGAGGGTTATTCCCTTTTTCGGAAGGATCGAACAAATAGAAGGGGAGGTGGAGTATGTTTATATGTTAAACCGGATCTAAAACCTATTATAAGGGATGATGTTTATGAAGGGAATGATGAAAATGTAGAGACTTTGTGGATAGAAATTAGCAATGGAGGTAAAAGTATAAAGAAAATGTTTGTGGGAATATGCTATAAACCACCAAATATCTGTGAGATTGAGGAAGCTAAAATACTTTTGCAAATGGAAAAGGCATCAAAACTGGGTCATGTTTGCATAATGGGGGATTTTAATTATCCAGACATAGACTGGGGCAATGAGATTAACGTTACAACAAACGGAAACAGGTTTTTGGGGGTGCTTAAAGACAATTATATGACCCAAATTATTGAGGAACCAACCAGGAGAGGGACAATTCTGGATTTGGTCATATCAAACTATGTAGAAGTAATAACAAATATTCAAGTCCTGGAACATTTGGGTAACAGTGATCATAACATGGTCTCATTTGAAATAAATGATCAAAAAATAGATTTCTTGGGTTCAACAAAGACCTTCAACTTTAGTAAGGCAGATTTTAATAAACTGAGGTCTAATCTAGTAGTAATACAATGGGATGATGTTTTTGCAGGGAAAAATGTAGAAGATAAATGGGCAGTCTTTAAAACATTGTTAGAAAAACACACTTATCAGTGTATACCCTTGGGTAATAAGTATAAAAGAAATAAGTCAAAACCAATGTGGCTAAATAAACAGGTAGGGGAGGAAATGGACAAGAAGAGGAAGGCGTTTAGATTCTTTAAGTCAGAAGGGACGGAGACATCGTATCAGAATTATAAGGAATGTAGCAAAAATTGCAAAAGGGCAATCAAAGTAGCAAAAATGGATAATGAAAAAAGGATTGCAATAGAAAGTAAGGTCAACCCTAAAAAGTTCTTAAAGTACCTTAATAATAAAAAAATTAGAAAAGAAAATATAGGACCCTTTCAGTGTGAGATGGTGTGAAGAAAATGGGGGTAATCAGCGCATTAATAAAGGCAGTGTGCTCGGCTGGTTATCCCTATTTCGTATTGGGGATGAAGGAGTTAATTTTTCATGCACTTTCATGTCTTATTTTTCCCTCTGTCCCTTATTGTCTCCATTTTGCAGGATTGTATGTGCTTGCAGTATAGTACATCCCAAGCACATATGAAAAATATAATTGTGAAATAAGGGGACCAGGTATGATCAATAAAGTGTATTTTTGCTGCAGGTTTTAAGAGACAAGCAGGATGAGGTTTTTTTTCTCCTGTCATTTAAATGCACACAAGAACTAAATGGTTTGACACCTATGAGCTGGGTCACTTGCCTATGCAAGCTTCAAAGCTAGCCTGCTGGGCCCACGCCTGTAAGTCTCTCTGGAAGTTGCATATCAAAAGACCCGAGTAAGGGGGGTGTGAATTAGCCAGATGGATGCTATATAGGAAATCCTGGTGACCATTTGTGCTGGCTCACACCCTGAGTTTCCCCCTTCCAGCCTGAGAGGGGCCAGATAAAGAGGGGAGTGCACCTATGCTAAGTAGCCAAGGTGGCGTTGTCGCACATGCTCTGTGTGAACAGGAAATCCCTAGTGCCCACTCTCCAAAGTGTGGGCAAGTAGGTGATTGGGGAATGATTACTTTCCCACGAGGGGGATTGGGTGGGTATGTTGGCGATAGGCTTCCAAATCCTATATACATCCCACCCAGGCTATTCCCATTGTCTTTTGTTTTTCATTCTACCATGTGAGCGGAGTTCCAACACGCTTCTCATAGCGGAGAAGAGCAGCAGCACATTCCTGGAACGCAAAGTCTTATTAAATCGGAACCAAGGACAAAACTCTGCGTTAGGACACTGTGATTGCTGGGGGTTATCTGATTAACCCCAACGGACCAGAAAAGACATTGCACATTCACAGAAGGATTGGGCTGGCAATTTATGCCCTTGCAAAAGGACTACATTTTAAAATACAATCTTCTGGTGCTTTGTACCTTTCTGGACATTATCCCCTGTTCCTATACCAGTAAGTGTAATTATTAAGTGTATTCTGCAGTTGTCGTGTGTTTGCCTATCAAGGGAATAAATCTCAGTTTACTTTGCTCAACTTGTTCTGCTCAATTGGGATCCACAAAATAGAAATGTGTTAATAAGTGCGTCCACCGTGACAGATGGGTAGGCAGATTATTGGAGATAAGGAAAAAGCTGAAGTATTAAACAAATTCTTTGCCTCTGTGTTTACCAGGGAAGAATCAAGTTCAATAGTAGTGCCGCAGGAGGAAGCCACAACCTCCATATTAATGACCAATTGGTTAACTGAGGAAGAAGTTCATAAGCGACTTGAGAAAATTAAAGTAAATAAGGCACTTGGCCCAGATGGCATACATCCAAGAGTTCTCAAGGAGTTGAGCTCAGTTATAGCCAAACCATTATATTTAATATTCAAGGACTCCATTTCCACAGGCTCAGTACCACAAGATTGGCGTAAAGCAGATGTGGTGCCTATATTTAAAAAGGGAGCTAGATCACAACCGGGAAATTACAGACCTGTAAGTCTGACTTTAATAGTAGGGAAACTACTTGAAGGTTTAATACGGGATAATATTCAGGAATACCTAATGGAAAACCAAATTATTAGTAATAGTCAGCATGGATTTATGAAGAATAGATCTTGCCAAACTAACCTTGTTTGTTTCTTTGAGGAGGTAAGTAGGAATTTAGACCAGGGTAATGCAGTTGATGTGGTCTACTTAGATTTTGCAAAGGCTTTTGATACGGTTTCACACAAGAGGTTGGTGTACAAAATAAAGAAAGTTGGACTCTTCATAATAATAAAAATAGTAATATATGCACCTGGATTGAAAATTGGTTAAAGGACAGACAACAGAGGGTTGTCATAAATTGAACTTTTTCAGGTTGGGCTAAAGTCGTGAGTGGAGTACCTCAGGGATCGGTACTGGGACCCCTGCTTTTTAACTTGTTTATTAATGACCTTGAGGTTGGGATCGAGAGCAAAGTCTCCATCTTTGCTGATGATACTAAATTGTGTAAGGTAATAGAATCAGAGCAGGATGTAATTTCTCTTCAGGACTTGGAGAGACTGGAAACGTGGGCAGGTAAATGGCAAATGAGGTTTAATACAGATAAATGTAAGGTTATGCATTTGGGATGCAAGAATAAAAAGGCGACTTACAAATTAAATGGAGATATATTGGGGGAATCCTTGATGGGGATGGATTTAGGAGTACTTGTATACAGCAGGCTTAGCAATAGTGCCCAATGTCATGCAGTAGCTGCAAAGGCAAACAAGATCTTATCTTGCATCAAACGGGCAATGGATGGAAGGGAAGTAAACATAATTATGCCCCTTTACAAAGCACTAGTAAGACCACACCTTGAATATGGAGTACAATTTTGGGCACCAATCCTAAGAAAAGACATTATGGAACTAGCAAGAGTGCAGAGAAGAGCCACCAAATTAATAAAGGGGATGGACAATCTAACTTATGAGGAGAGGCTAGTTAAATTAGATTTATTTACATTAGAAAAGAGGCGTCTAAGAGGGGATATGATAACTATTATGACAGAGTCACTGACTCAGTAGGCTGGAATAGTGAATGGAGAGACGCTGCAGCCAGTTCACAGAGTGTTAATTTCCTCAGACAGAAGGAAGCACACCTGCAGCCTAATTAAGCAGGAGGCCTGAGAGACTGCAGGTTTAAAAGCAGGAAGTGACACACACACAGGGAGCTTGTTTTCCCACAGGAAGGTGGAGAGAACTCTCCCGGCTTGGAAGCCGTAGCAGCTGCTGCTGCTCTGGTCCCCAGTCCTGCGAGGAGCTTTGCTGCTGGGACCAGCTGGGACCCCAACCCAGGATAAAGATAAACATTGCTGCGAGGCTGGACACAGCCTGCTCCCCGGAACCGTGTTCCTGTTTGCTGTTTGGAGCTGAAACAGATAAGACTTTATTCTATTATGCTTATTGGTTATCGTTTGTGTAGCATGTTTTGGGCATGACCAGATTAGCTGGCTGTCCTGTTAGTAAGGGCTCAAGAAGTGAGTTAGTGTCCCTAACGGGACTAGGCTTTAATTTGCAAGAAAGTAGTTTCTTAAAGGGACAGTGCACCCGTACTTATATTGGTTGTGGCTAATAAACCACTAGTGTTTAAAGTTTCCCATCGTGTCAAGCGTCTTACTGACCCCGCCGCGAGGCCGTCCTGCCACACTATATACAAATATATTCTGGGACAATACAAGGAGCTTTCAAAAGAACTATTCATCCCACGGGCAGTACAAAGGACTCGGGCCAACCCTTAAGGTTGGAGGAAAGGAAATTTCACCAGCAACAAAGGAAAGGGCAGTTAAAATGTGGAATTCATTACCCATGGAGACTGTGATGGCAGATACAATAGATTTGTTCAAGAAAAGGTTGGAAATCTTTTTAGATAGGAAAGGTATACAGGGATATACCAAATAAGTATACATGGGAAGGATGTTGATCCAGGGATTAATCCGATTGCCAATTCTTGGAGTCAGGAAGGAATTAATTTTTCCCCTTAATGGGGTTTTTTGTTTGCCTTCCTCTGGATCAATAAGTAAGTATAGATATAGGATAAAGCATCTGTTGTCTAAATTTAGCACAGGTTGAACTTGATGGACGTACGTCTTTTTTCAACCTCATCTACTATGTAACTATGTAACCCTATTGGTACCAGCTGTAGGGCTGGACTAAACTCCATGCTATCTAACACCCCATAACATCCTCACCCATAAACCTTCATAGATCCAGCTGAGCGGCTGTGCCATACTCCATCCTGAGGCATACTCTGTACCACAATGAGCAGACACTTCACCTTTTGTTTCAACACTGTCCCATATTCCCTCTATGTTGTAAGCTCTGATGAGCCGGCCCCTCATTACTTTCTGTATCTGTTCGAACTTGTTTATCATTATTTGTATGTCATTCAGTATTCTGTACCCCGCTGCGGAATATGTCGGCGCTTCACAAATAAAAGCTAATAATAATAATAATAATTCTAATGTCATTGTCGCATGGATCTTCAATGTGCAGTACTTAACACTGACCACTAGATGTCAGAAGAGACCAAGTAAAATAAAGTAACAAGTACAATTGTTTACCCACCTTGATTTCCATGAGATTTTTTAGTCTGCCTTTTAGTGATATTTACATACATGTACACTTGTACCTACACTTTTAATTTCACACATTCAGCAAATCGTTCCTTAACTGTGCGATAGCAAATAACACACGTTCTATATCTATTATTGTCTGAAGTGATATATTCATCCCCTTGCTAGTATAGGAGACCATAATAGGTTGCAGACCCCTCTGGCTAATAAAGAGTTAGGATTATAAGGATATAGAAACAGTGGCTTACAAACTAGTCGTGCCGTTACTAACCTCAAGAGATCCTGATCCTCTTTAACAGCTCAGTAAATCTGTTTGAACCTCATTTAAAAAGGACGAATGGTTCTACACTAAACTCTACATGAGTGGCAAGGGAGACACAGATTTGAGCCCCCTTTCTTTGTAACATGACATGAGTGGGACTGAGGGGTTCTAAACAATTAGCGCATTCTATATTTCTTACTCGGTTATATTTGGATCACTGTTCTTTATCCAATATGCTGTGAGGCCACTAGTGCTGGAGAAGAGATCAGCTCCTTTCACATTAATAGGAGTAAAAGTTTCATCAGGACATGAAAGGTGACTTCATAGCACATTGAATGAGGGCCTGAAAGCCTCTTCTTCAGATTTAATGGTGCTGCAGCTAGTCGGACGAAAACTGAACTAATGCCAGTGATGTGTTTAAAGCAGCAATACTACTTTCCCCTCTTTTATATACACACACTATAAATATATATACACACACACACTATATATATATATATATATATATATATATATATATATATATAGTGTGTGTGTATATATATATATATATATATATATATATAGTGACAATGTATCATTTTACACTCTTATCTAAGATGTAAATTGTTTGATGCTCCTGTTATAAATCTGTTGAAATTCTGATTGCCTGCCTAATATAATGGCTGTCTTTCCGTTTCAATCAATCCTTCAGTCAGTGTAACTCAGCAGCTACAATATATTCTAATATTGCTAAGGTAACGTTATCTATTGTTACAGTTTGCAGCTCAAACTGCTGGGAACATTGGCAACAAATGATCTCAAACAGGATAATGTTGCAAAGATCTTGCACTGCTTGGGAGGTGGGCTAAAGCCTGCTACAGAAATCAAAGAATGCTTTAAAACTCATTAAAAATGTAATCAAGAGATGAATAAAAGAAAATGTAAAAAAAAACAATTATATGATACTACAGAACTTATTTATTTAAAAAAAAAACATATAACATTTCATGTTTTGATGCTTTAATATATGGAGCATCCTTTGATTTGTATAGCTGGTTTTAGCACACCTCCCCAGCAGTGCAAGATATTTGCAAGATTTTGCTGTTTGTGATCATTCGGTGTCAATATTCCCAGCAGTTTGAGCTGCAAACTGTAAAAATAAATAATGTTACCTTCGTAATCTAAGAATACATTGTAGCTGCTGAGTTACACTGACTAAAGGATTTATTGAAATGCAAAGGCAGCCATTTAGTTAACCCTGTGAAGCAGGATCTCTGCTTATCGATCATGAGAGAACTAAATCGATCGGCAACTTGGGTAAGGGCTGTTATATAGTGTGTGCGGCCGCGTGCTGCACACATTTTATGTCTATACTGTGCGCGACTGTGTGTGTGTGTGTGTGTGTGTGTGTGTGTGTGTGTGTGTGTGTGTGTGTGTGTGTGTGTGTGTGTGTGTGTGTGTGTGTGTGTGTGTGTGTGTGTGTGTGTTTTAAAACAAATAAATAAAACATGAAATAATTTTTTTTAATACGTTGTACAGACACACACACACACACACACACACACACACACACACACACGTATACTTACATTTTCAGCGGCGGTAGCAGCGCGATTTCTTTTTTTCTTCTTTCCCCCTGTCGGCCGGTTCTACTCTCCTTGCCATACGCGCGCGCGCGGCGCCATTATAGAAATGCTGACTAACGTCAGCCAACTAAAATTCCGCGCGCGGCACTATAGAATGGGCCTAATTCGTTTTCAATAAAGGTCATCAAAGGCTGCATATATTATTTTTAAAATGCCAAAAATGACTCCATTAGCAAAGAAAAATATCACAGGTTTCCAGGGTATGCCAAGTGGGAGCCAGTCCTGAAGCTACTGCTGGCCCCTTACTAGAGTTCCCTATCTCCCATGATAGCCCTAGCATTGAGTGTGTGCTCCCAATGCACACACCCCTCATACTGAGTATACTTCCATCTGCCCAGTGCGGACCAATGCAAGTTACTGCTTATCATTTTTGAAAGGGGTATTTAAAAAGTTGTATTGCATGCAGGGCCGCTTTATACATTAGGCCGACTAGGCACAGTGCCTGGGGCTTACGAACCTTTTAGGGCCTACAATATTTCACTTGAAAAAATACCTAAACAAAAAAAAAATCACAAAATAAGAGAAAACAGCAAATTTTAAATTTAAAATGCCTTCGATTCCTTTAAATATCGAAAAACAAAAGAATCGATGCCAAATATCACTAGTATCGAAAGAAACAAAGCAAACGATGAAATTTGCATAAAAATGAGTAAAAATATCGGACACACAGGCCTCTAGAAATAAAAGTGCCCGGGGCCCACGAAGGTTTAAAACGGCCCTGATTGTATGTGTACAGTGTACATTTGAGACATCGGAGTCGGTTTCACCAACCCCTGAGGGCCTGACCGCAATCACGAAACCTCTCCCTCCCCTTCACAAACAAACGACCAGGATAGAGCGCGCAACGCCAGTGACATCACCAAGGTCCCGGGATGGAACTGAACGAGCATAGCCCGGACAGCATGGAGAGAGACGGACCCTGTTAGGCAAACCTGTGGGTACCGCGCTTTCCCCCAAAAGTGTGAAAAGCTGTTAAAATCTTGATACCTTGTGAGTTTAATGCTGCTTGCTTTTATTTGTGTTTTTATTAGAAATTGTATTACACTAGGGGAGGTTTTTGCTCTTTCTTTTTCCTCTTTTGATTTCTACATGTGCTGAAGGTGGAGGGTAAAAACCCAAACAGAGAGCTGCATACGCCTGCAATTGATGAGATTCAGGACGCTGAGACCTGCTTCAATATCAGATAAGGATCTTATCCTACAAAGGAACTTTTTCATCTGATGGACTTTATGGATATCAACTTCTAATTGTTTTATATTTTGTATCTTGGTTTATTACCAATGTGATTGTATATATTTTTTTCGTTGCTGATATATTTTTCTATTTTACACATGAGGTTTATTATCTTGCTTACACCTTAATACTTTACATTACACCTTATCATATTGTATTTTCTTATTATATTGTGTCCCTTAAGGATATTTAATGTGCCACACGTGGTCTACTGTCAGACGCCAGGAAATAAGGACACAGTGTGTGTGTGATACAATTGCTTTTATGTACTCACTGTCCACTCTCAATAACCCTGTCATCCTCAGCATAGGATCCCTACACTCAGCATACATATAATATTACACTTAACAGTAACACTGCACGGGTGTGGATCAGTGTCAGTTGAGTGTGAGCCACCCAATTCTGGGTATATTGGATTTGTGATGGTGCCAGCACACCATGGGAGCTTTTAGGTGTATTAAAGTCTTGCAGGTCTGTACTTCGCAAATGATGCTTCGGTACCACTGTAATTGCAGCCATTCGAGGTCCCCTCCGATGGCGCTTGATGCTCTCTGCAAGGTCCCGACTTCAATCCGCTGATCCCCTCGCTGCGCATACTGCGATCAATCGCGCAACTCTCTGCAGATCTAACCTCATCTATCATGGCCACCCCTTTTTAAAGGCTCCTCTCCCTCTTATTCCCACCTCTTCCTCAGCCTTTGTTACTGGCTGCTCTTATGTCCATAAATTGTGGCATGTCCATATTACATTGGAGAGAAACCTGCCAGGGGGCAGCACGAGTGTGTAGATTGCATCAGACAGGTGGGCATCACTTTTTCTACCGTACTACAGCTTTGTTCACATCACTTGGTTTCATGTTCTGGCTTTTGTTTATTTTACTGCATGTAAAATACCTCGCCCTCTCCTATGACAGGGGGTGGCATGCCTACTGTACATCATCAGTTGAGGAAACAGGATAAAGTCCCATCTGTACATCTGTACATCTGTACTCTACATGTACATCCTTTAAAAAATATTGTAAATACTTTTACTTGTCTGATTGTTGTTTAATGCGCCATTTCCCAAGATTTCACCCGCGGATCCCATTAATAACAGATGGGCCTGCAACCTATTGCAACAAGGAGGGCCAAAGTGAGCTAATAATAGTGTGGTTTTACCTCTTCAGCATTGCAAAGCAAGCTATTGCTCGCTCCTCTGGTGCTGAAGGGTTAAACCTATATACTGCCATAAATTTGGTTTGCACTTCAGTTGATTACATTTTTAGAAGGTTGGAAATTGCAAATTAACTTTCACTCACATGTCCTTAAGCAGCATTCCTGGCGGAACTCCCTGGGTTCACCTAATGGCCGCCTTTGAATAAATTCTGCAGTCAGTGGAACGGAACTGCAATTTACCTTATATTACTAAGGTTTACATCGGTTATTGTCACAGCTTTCAACTCAACCACAGTCTCCTGCTGGGAACACTGCAAGAGATCTGTTTGTGATAATGTGTTGCCAAAGCTCTTGCACTGCTTGGGAGGTGTGCTAAAATCTGCTATAGCAACAACAAGAAAGGATGCCCAGTACATTAAAACTCATCAAAAATGGCATTGTGTTGAATTTTTTTGTTTGTTTGTATTGCAGTAAGTATTATCTAACATTACAGACTTGATTTATTAAAAACTAGCTGATATACCCGGCGTTGCCCGGGATTTCATTTTCCTGCTCCCCCTCTCTCTCCGCTCCCCCCCCGCCCCTATCTCCGCTCCCCCTCTCTCTCGCCAAGGCCCGCCCCGTAGTCAGGCAATGGGAACCAAGGCCTGCCCCGCAGTCAGCCAATAAGAGAGCTTGACAGGCAATGACGGCCAATGAGATCGCGCACAAACCCACAGACAAACATTGTTTAAGTTCTATATATATAAAGATGCCTGTAATGCTCCTTTTAGACCTGGACACATTAGGCTCAGAGATGTCATGTCTTGGATAACAAAAAGGGGGGTCCAATGCACACTCTCATCCAATTCAATATAAAAAAACAAGAGAGAACACAGATAGTGTAATACTGTTAGGAATAAATACATGTAGAAGATATAAAATGTGAGTGAAATCATCACGAGTAATACAGGCATTTCGGTTGTTTCAAAGTAACCAACTTATAAGGTGTGATGTGTCATCACTGAAAGGGCAGGATGCTCCCGGCAAAGGAAAGGAGAGGACACAGGGATAATGAAGTCAACTTTATGTAGAACAATAATAAAAAAATAGCAAACACTTACAGGTAAGCAAGTTAACGTAGTGAGTCAGACCCTCAGGTTCAGCCCTGGAGAAAACCCTTATTCTTAGTGAACCTTCGTGGTGGCCATCCACATAAAGGCACTTGGTGTAAGGGTACAAATGTCCTGGGTGATCCTTCACACTTCCTCTGGTTCAGCAAGCAATGCTCAGTCTCTGTAGTGTGGCCCAACGCGTTTCGTCAAATGTGACTTCTTCAAGGGGCTTTCTAATAATGTCCCTGCTGTCTTCCCATAAAAACGCTCAAATTCGCGCCTCTTTTTCCTGCCCTTCCAGTGACGACACATCACACCTTATAAGTAGGTTACTTTGAAATAACCAAAATGCCTGTATCACTCACATAAAATTTGAGTAAAATCATCATATCTTCTACATTTATTTATTTATTACACTGTGTTCTCTTTTGTTTTTTCTATTGAACTGGATGAGTGCGCGTCGGACCCCTGTTTTGCTACTACAACTACTATATAGTGGATTTGGATTGAACCCACAACCTTTGCGGCACCCATCACAGGACTATCTACCAATCATCGGAATAGTTATTACTAAGTATACACTGTGTTTATATACCGTATTTATGCGCTCGATCTCTTGTTCTCATCTATATGTCTTGGATAACAAGACATATCAATGATATCCAATTGCTCACAGAAGGCATTTCTACTACTAGTTTCCCTGCAGTTATAGGAGCCATCAACTGCAAGTTAAACTGTGCCTTCCATTAATTATATTTGTTTGTATATTCCTGCAGCACAATGTTGCAATCAATCTAATAGCTCTGTAAGCAGCAAGCCCACTGGTGCCTGAAGACTGTCTCTCTTGGGGACTATGGATCATTTAGGATTATCCCATTCAGATTGCACATTGCAATGGTTAACCATGACCACTCACCATTGGGTTAGAAGGTGGCATCCACTGGTGTACACAAATGGGAAGGAATCGGGCAGATCTGTGACTTTGCACATGAACCAGCCTGGGTAACACCAAGGCACCAAGATCTTGCATCCACTCACCCTTAGGACAGTTCTATGGCACTCCAGGCCTGGGAATGTACAACACATAATAGCATGAGGGGACGGGGAAAAGGGAGAATGAGGGGGGGGGGGGTGCGGGACGACTGGTGATCTAGAGTAGTGGTACTCAACTCCAGTCCCCAAGCCCCCCCCCCTCCACCTCCCAAACAGGTCAGGTTTTCAGGATGTCCCTGCTTTAGCACAGGTGGCTCAATCAATCCCTGCATCAGCACAGTTCGCTCAATCAGAGGCTCAGCCTTCTGAAGCTGGGATATCCTAAAAACCTAACCTGTTGGGGGGCTTGAGGACTGGAGTTGAGCACCCTTGCTCTAGAATACACACTGAAGAAGGAATAAAGTGGAAGAGAGAGGAGAAGAAGAAGAAGTTCCGTTCTAAGGGCCCGCCGCAAAGTGAAAATCGCTGGAAAGCAGAACCGGCGATTTTCGGCACGTGCGCATGCGCAAACCGGCAATTCCCCCCTTCTGCGCATGCGCAATCTCCGTTCGGCACGCGCAACCTCCATTTGGCGCGTGCAACCTCTACTTACCGAGGTTCGGCCGGCTTCGGGACGCGTGACCATGGCAACGCGGCGTCAAATTACGCCGCAGTGTCATGTGATGTCACAGTTGCCACGGTAACGTGACGTCAAATGACGCTGCGGGTCACGTGACGTGAAGTCACAGAACCCTGCGGCGTCATATGATGCTGTGTGAGGTAAGGAGGGGGGGGCGACTGCCAGAGCAAAGCAGGTGGGGAGGCGCAGCATAAAAAGTTTGCGTGCCCTTGCTATATTCTCCCCCCTTTCTTATTTGTATATGTAAAGCGTGTGACAATGTATAATTCTACATTCTTACCTAAGTCGGCAATCGTTTGGTGCTCCTGTAAAAATCCTGATTGTGTGACTAACATAATGGCCGCTTCCATCAGTGTAACTCAGCAGCTACAATATAACCTTATATTACTAAGGTAACATTATCTATTGCTACAGTTTACAGTTCAAACTGCTGGGAACATTGGCAACAAATTATCCCAAACACGAAAGTGTTACAAAGATGTGGCACTGCTGGGGAGGTGGGCTAAAGCTGCTATAGGAATCAAAGGATGCTTTAAAAATCATTAACAATTACATTGAGTTGAATAATAAAAAATACAGTAAGTATTATCTAATACAACAGAACGGATTTATTTTAATTAAAAAAAAAAAACACACACACATAGGATTTCACGTTTTGCTGCTTTAACAACACGTGGCCACCGGCTGATAAGTATTTTGTTTTGTTCTATACAATGTGCCTGCATTTTCCATTGTGTCTCAACATGGTGATTACCCTCATCGGAAATAATGAATTGGTAAATTAACAATAAACAAAAGAAAAAAGTGCCTATATCATAAATATACTCAGAACAAAGTGTACCAAGAACACATTATATATATATATAACAGTGACATGGTTTCTGATTACACCCTGTAGCTGGGAATACAGCTTCTGTGTCTGTACTTTAAAAATTATTTTTTATATATATATATATTTATTTATTTTTTAAAGTGCAGAAGAGTACAGACACAAGAAGCTGTATTCCAAGCATACAGGGTGTAATCAGAAACAATGTAATTGGAGGAGAAGTTATAGTGTTAAACCCCCGACCGCAGCTAAGTCAAGTTGCTATCCAGGAAAGAATGATAGTTATGTAACTCGTGTATCTGATACAAGAATACAAGAGAATAGATGAAACCAACCACACACGAGGTTCAGTGCCAATCCTACAGCCCAATGCGGCATCTTCATTCTAAGGCCTCGATTATAGTGTCAGCGACGGCACGAGTGGTGCGAACAACAAACCTCTTCTCTATGCGTCCGCCCCAATGAGCGAGCGATGAAGCGCGCGTGCGATTCTGAAGACAAACTATTTTGTCTTTGCCACGCGACAGCCGGGTCACGGTTCAGCCAATGAGGGCGAACCGCTCACGTGACGTCACGGCCAACGCCTCCGCCATGCCTCCCCATCACCTCAAACCTCAGTACAGGTTTTGCGCAAGCGACAGGCGCTCATGACATCAGGCGCGACCACTATAATCGCGACCTAACACTTTGGAGTGTTTTTCCGGCACACGTGCGGGTTGTCTTCAGCTACACTAGATGTGAATATAAGTATAAAAGGGTGAATTCAGGACGCCCCCTCTGCCAGCGTGCTGATTGAATTCGATTTTCCGATACAAGAGAGACATCATATACAAATCAGGGCAGGTGGAAACCCCGAACCAGAACCAAGAAGGCCGGAAAGAGAAACTGTTCTCTATACCGAGGGAGAGTTTACTTTAAAAAAAAAAAAACATATAGGATTTTTCTGCTTTAATAAATCAGTTCTGTAGCATTGGATAATTATTTTTGCCTTTTATATTTTATTCTTTCAACTCCTAATGCCATTTTGTTTTTAGGATTTACTGATCATCCTTTGGTTGATACAGCAACCATTTAGAAAGTCATTTCCACTGCCTCTTTTGAAACAGGCTCTCGCGCACCTTTTTGAGATCTGCACTTTGGCAACAAAGTATCGCAAACAGATCTGTTGCAGTGTTCTAAACAGCAAACTGTCTATTACTCTGAAAGCTGTAACAACAATGTGTTACACTTAGTAATATAATCTTACATATCAGCTGCAGCATTTCACAAACTGCAGCACAGTCACAAGGCGGCCATTTAGTTAGGCACACAATCAGAGAATTGGCAAAATCGATCACAGGAGAAGGGATCAACCGGCAGCTTCGGTAACAATTTCTCATTAAAGCTATTCACATGCTACATATAGTAAAACAAAAAGGTGAAACTATGGCTGCTGCATTAAATGAGCAGCTCCCATTGGAGATACATCTGAGAAGCACAGAGCAGCCCGACACTGAACTGTGCTCATATCAGCTCTGGGGGAGGTGGCATCAGTTACTTTGTGGTTGTTTAAATGCCCTTATCACAGGGATGATACGGAGCCGTGATGGATGATGTGACAGCTTCCTATGGGCCCACATAACATATGAGAAATATTAATAGCGTTGTGTTTACCCTGGACAGGATACTACCGGCAGCACCTTCCCTGGTATCTTGGGAACAGGTCGGGGGGCGAGTCCGGAGCCGCTATTAACGAGTTTCATCTCCAGAGACCCCCCGGTTACATATTCATGTAAAGAAAGGGGGGGGGGGAAAGTTTAGTAAAAATAAAAGTGACAAAAACCCTCCACAGCACACTAATAAAAATGCCCCGTGTGGGTACATCCACGTCTCACACAGTGGCGTAACTACAGCATAAGGGGCCGCCGGTCATGTCACATACCTGCCGGCCTTCGCTCTGTGACATCAGGATATCGCCATGTGACGTTGCATTTCCATGATGCCACCTTGGTGGAGGGGAGCTGCTTTCCGACAGAGGCCCCACACTTTCCCCGGCAATCCGTTCCATTGCTGTGGGGAGGAGCGCGGGCCTCTGTAACCGCTTAGGGGGTTCATCACAAGTTGGGAGGGTCCTGGCTCCCTTCGGCCCACCCCCGAGCAGGGGCTCCCGTGACGTGGCCGGGCATCCCAGGCGGTAGTTACGCCACTGGTCTCAGGACAGGTCTGCAACCCGGCCTTTCCCCATTATCACTTAGCAAACAGTGCTTCCACTGCAGCTAGGGATTCTGGGTAATGACATGCAAATCAGTACAGTGTGTTGAAAAAAGTGACACACTGTGAGTGCTCATTTGCATATCATTACCCAGAATCCCTGGCTGCAGTGGAAGGACTGTTTGCCAAGAGATAATGGGGAAAGGCCGGGTTGCAGACCCGTCTGAGATGTGCAACTGCACCACAAGTGATATTTTTATTTACTGAAAAAGATCCCAAATTTGAGGGCCTGTTTAAACAACAAACCACTGTGGGGGAGGCGGGGGTTAATAAGAAAGGGAGGAGTATAGGTGAACTCATTGTGAAGGCTGACATTTCTCTGTCACCCAAACAGCTATTTCTTTGTGCACCTTAAGCGAGCACGGTTCTGTGTCTACGTTGTGCACACTGTAGTTATCAATGGGAGACATTGTGACTCACCCCCTTACAGTTAAAACAAATCTACTAAACATTTTTGCAACCTGTGGCATGTCCTATGTGATGTATGCATTGAAAGGCCTTTGCGTCAAGATGTATGTAGGTCAGACCTCTAGGCCTGTGAAAGAGCGCTGCTGTCAACACAATTGCGATATTCGTTATCAAAATAAAGACTCGCCGGTTTCATGACACTTTACTGCCTACAGACACAAAAGAGGTGATTCATTAAACTGGGATAGCGCTGATCGGATGGAAACACACATGGTCATCAATGGAAGTTTCCCTGCATTGGTTCCCTACATTGACACTATCAGATTAATGAATAAACACCTTGTGTAGTATTGTATTGTATTGTATGTCTTTATTTATATAGCGCCGTAAATATACATAGCGCTTCACAGTAGTAATACATGTAATTATATAAATAACAAATAATATAAATAACAGGTCATGGGAATAAGTGCTTCAGACATAAGAGTAACATTAAGGAAGAGGAGTCCTTGCTCCGAGGAGTTTACAATCTAATGGGTAGGTAGGGGAACGTATAGAGACAGTAGGAGGGAATTCTAGTAAGTGCATCTGCATGGGGCCAAGCTTTATGTATCATGTGTCCAGGATTATCCACAGTGCTATTCATATGCTTCTTTAAGCAAATGTGTCTTAAGGTGGGTCTTAAAGGTGGATAGAGAGGGTGCTAGTCAGGTATCGAGGGGAAGGGCATTCCAGAGGTGCGGAGCAGTCAGTGAGAAAGGTTTAAGGCGGGAGAGGTCTTTAGATACAAAGGGGGTAGAAAGAAGACATCCTTGAGAAGACCGCAAGAGTCGGGATGGTGCATAGCGAGAAATTAGGGCTGAGATGTAAGGAGGGGCAGAGGAGTGTAAAGCTTTAAAAGTGAGGAGGAGAATTGAGTGTGAGATACGGGATTTGATCGGAAGCCAGGAGAGGGATTTCAGGAGGGGAGACGCGGAGACAGATCTAGGAAAGAGTAGAGTGATTCTGGCAGCAGCGTTTAGGATAGATTGTAGGGGAGACAGGTGAGAGGCAGGGAGGCCGGACAGCAGGAGGTTGCAGTAATCGAGACGGGAGAGAATGAGGGCCTGAGTCAGAGTTTTAGTAGACGAGTAACAGAGGGAAGGGCGTATCTTTGTGATATTGCGGAGGAAAAAGCGACAAGTTTTAGAAATGTTGTGAATGTGAGGGGCGAATGTGAGAGAGGAGTCGAGTGTGACCCCTAGGCAGCGTGCTTGGGCTACTGGGTGGATGATCGTAGTTCCAACAGTAATGTGGAAGGAGGTAGTAGGGCCAGGTTTGGGAGGAAGTATGAGGAGCTCTGTTTTAGCCATGTTGAGTTTAAGGCGACGGAGGGCCATCCAGGATGATATAGCAGAGAGACATTCAGAAACTTTGGTCTGTATAGCAGGTGTAAGGTCAGGTGTTGAAAAGTATATTTGTGTGTCGTCAGCATAGAGGTGATATTTAAACCCAAAAGATGTTATTAGGTCACCTAGAGAGAGTCTGTACAGAGAAAAGAGAAGAGGTCCCAGGACAGAGCCCTGGGGTACCCCCACAGAGAGATCAATAGAGGAGGAGGAGGTGTTAGCAGAAGAGACACTGAAAGTACGATGGGAAAGGTAGGATGAGATCCAGCATAGAGCTTTGTTCCGAATACCAAGAGTATGGAGAATGTGAAGGAGAAGAGGGTGGTCCACGGTGTCAAATGCTGCAGAGATGTCGAGTAATATGAGCAGAGTGTAATGACCTCTGTCTTTGGCAGCATGGAGGTCGTCAGTTATTTTAGTGAGGGCTGTTTCCGTGGAGTGAGCAGTGCGGAAGCCAGATTGTAGAAGGTCTAGGAGAGAATAGGTGTTGAGAAAATGGAGCAAGCGAAAGAATACAAGACGTTCAAGGAGTTTAGAGGCAAAAGGCAGGAGGGAGACAGGTCGATAGTTAGAAAGACAGGTAGGGTCAAGCTTGCTGTTTTTGAGTAATGGTATGACTGTTGCATGTTTGAAGGAGGATGGAAAGGTTCCAGAGCAGAGGGAGGAGTTAAAAATGTGTGTGAGCCTAGGGATTATAGTAGGAGCAAGAGGTTTCAGGAGATGGGAGGGAATGGGGTCAAGAGGGCAAGTGGTAGAGGGAGAAGTGGCGATCAACAGCGACACATCCTCCTCTGAGACAGTGGAAAAAGAGTCAAGGAAGGCAGGAGGAGAGTTAGGAAGAGGTGTAGGATGGGAAGAAGAAACAGAGGGGATGTTCTGACATATGGATTCCACCTTTTCCTTAAAATAGTAAGCAAAGTCCTGAGCGGAGATGGAGGAAGGAGAGGCAGCTGAGGGTGGTTTGAGTAGAGTATCAAAGACAGAGAACAGTCGGCAGTATCAAAGACAGAGAACAGTCGGCGTGGGTTAGACTTGTGCATGTTGATTAGTGCAGAAAAGTAGGCTTGTTTAGCTTGCGAGAGGGCAGAGTTGAAACAGGATAGCATAAATTTGTAGTGAAGGAAGTCTGCGAGAGTGTGAGACTTCCTCCAGAGGCGTTCAGAGGAACGAGTGGAGGAACGCAGCATGCGCGTGTGGGAATTTAACCAGGGTCTAGGGTTAGAAGGGCGAGTGTGGCAGAGAGAAAGTGGGGCATGTAGATCAAGAGAGGAGGACAAGACAGAGTTGTAGTTCCTGACCAGGTTGTCGGGGTCTGTAGCAGAGCTGAGAGAGGAGAGGGAGGAGCGTAAAGTGGACTCAAAGTCAGGTAAGTGAATAGAGCGCAGGTTTCTGCAGAACCGGGGTGTAGATGGAGGTGGAGAAGGGGAGAAGCGAGATAGAGAGAATGAGATGAGATGATGGTCAGAGAGAGGAAAAGGGGAAATATATACATATACATAAATATACATATATATATATATATATATATACATACATACATGTGCTAATTAAGTTTGTTGTGCCAACCAGGTGACTTTCTAAAAGTATATAAGTAAACTCCTAACAGCCATTGCTGCTAGCAGCCATGCTTTTAAGCAGATATGCTTTTAAGTATATATGTTTCAAGTATTTATGAAGTTTAAAAAGGAAGTTCAAAAAGAAGTGGAAAAGTGGACATCACCTACTGCTTCTGATTCCTGCTTTTGATCTACGTTGGAAAAGAGGATATCATCTATCTAAGACTGCACATCTCAACACTTAACTATTGCTGTGATGCCGCCTTTATTTTTTATATTTGCTGCAACCGCACTTATTTTCAAATTATGCACTTCCTTCCACCAGTCTCCTTATGTCTCTAACTCTATTCATATATCTCCATCTCTCCTTTCTTCCCCACTTCTCAGTTCACATGAACTCCTTTCTTACCTGCGTCCTCTGTCACCACACAGCTATACCTCCTGCACTAAAACACACCCCTACAAATCATCCTCACACATCCTCTTTCTATCCATGCTTCTCCTCCTTGCTTCTGGGGATATCTCTCCCAATCCTGGTCCCTGCCTTATTTCTACTTGCTCTCGTCCTCGCCTCCCACATATAACTTCTACTCCTTCTGGTGTTAACCCCTCCAACCTCATACCCATCCCCTGCCACCCTCCCTCCTCTCTCCCTTTCTCCTGGGCCCTTTGGAATGCTCGCTCCCTCTCCAACAAGTTCCTCTCTGTACATGACTTCTTTCTCTCTCACTCCCTGCTTCTCTTTGCTATAACTGAGACCTGGCTCAATCAGTCTGACTCTGCTCTGGAAGCTGCCCTCTCTTATGGTGGCCTTTCCTTCTCCCACACTCCGCGCCTTGATGGCAGGGGTGGAGGTGTGGGGCTCCTGCTCTCCTCTCTCTGCCGTTACCGAACTATTCCTATTCCCCCCTCTCTTGCCTTTCCCTCCTTTGAGGTTCACACTGTCCAGATCTTCTCTCCTCTCCCTGTTCATGTGGCGGTCATGTATCGCCCACCTACCTCTACTCATCCCCCTTCTGCCTTTCTCTCTCACTTTGAATCCTGGCTCTCTTTCTTCCTCTCCTCAGACTCCCCTGTTCTTCTCCTTGGGGACTTCAATTGCCACATTGATGACCCCTCTCTCCCTTGGGCTTCCCGCTTTCTTTCTCTAACCTCTTCTTTTGGCCTTCAACAGTGGACTGCAGCCAGCACCCACAAGGATGGCCACTACTTAGACCTGGTTTTCACTAAAAACTTCTCTCTCTCTGATTTCTCCATTTCCCCTTTTCCTCTCTCTGACCATCACCTCATCTCATTCTCTCTATCTCGCTTCTCAACTTCTCCACCTCCATCTACCCCCCGGTTCTGCAGAAACCTGCGCTCTATTCACTTACCTGACTTTGAGTCCACGTTACACTCCTCCCTCTCCTCTCTCAGATCTGCTACAGACCCTGACAAACTGGTCAGGAACTACAACTCTGCCTTGTCCTCCTCTCTTGATCTACATGCCCCGCTTTCTCTCTGCCGCACTCGCCCTTTTAACCCTAGACCCTGGTTAAATTCCCACACGCGCATGCTGCGTTCCTCCACTCGTTCCTCTGAACGCCTCTGGAGGAAATCTCATACTCTCGCAGACTTCCTTCACTACAAATTTATGCTATCCTGTTTCAACTCTGCCCTCTCGCAAGCTAAACAAGCCTACTTTTCTTCACTAATCAACATGCACAAGTCTAACCCACGTCGACTGTTCTCTGTCTTTGATACTCTACTCAAACCACCCTCCGCTGCCTCTCCTTCCTCCATCTCCGCTCAGGACTTTGCTGACTATTTTAAGGAAAAGGTGGAATCCATACGTCAGAACATCCCCTCTGTTTCTTCCTCCCATCCTACACCTCTTCCTAACTCTCCTCCTGCCTTCCTTGACTCTTTTTCCACTGTCTCAGAGGAGGATGTGTCGCTGTTGATCGCCTCTTCTCCCTCTACCACTTGCCCTCTTGACCCCATTCCCTCCCATCTCCTAAAACCTCTTGCTCCTACTATAATCCCTACGCTCACGCACATTTTTAACTCCTCCCTCTGCTCTGGAACCTTTCCATCCTCCTTCAAACATGCAACAGTCATACCATTACTCAAAAACAGCAAGCTTGACCCTACCTGTCTTTCTAACTATCGGCCTGTCTCCCTCCTGCCTTTTGCCTCTAAACTCCTTGAACGTCTTGTATTCGCTCGCTTGCTCCATTTTCTCAACACCTATTCTCTCCTAGACCCTCTACAATCTGGCTTCCGTACTGCTCACTCCACGGAAACAGCCCTCACTAAAATAACTGACGACCTCCATGCTGCCAAAGACAGAGGTCATTACACTCTGCTCATATTACTCGACCTCTCTGCAGCATTTGACACCGTGGTCCACCCTCTTCTCCTTCACATTCTCCATACTCTTGGCATTCGGAACAAAGCTCTATCCTGGATCTCATCCTACCTCTCCCATCGTACTTTCAGTGTCTCTTCTGCTAATACCTCCTCCTCCTCTATTGATCTCTCTGTGGGGGTACCCCAGGGCTCTGTCCTGGGACCTCTTCTCTTTTCTCTGTACACACTCTCTCTAGGTGACCTAATAACATCTTTTGGGTTTAATTATCACCTCTATGCTGACGACACACAAATATATTTCTCAACACCCGACCTTACACCTGCTGTACAAACCAAAGTTTCTGAATGTCTCTCTGCTATATCATCCTGGATGGCCCTCCGCCGCCTTAAACTCAACATGGCTAAAACAGAGCTCCTCATACTTCCTCCCAAACCTGGCCCTACTACCTCCTTCCACATTACTGTTGGAACTACGATCATTCACCCAGTAGCCCAAGCACGCTGCCTTGGGGTCACACTCGACTCCTCTCTCACATTTGCCCCTCACATTCAAAACATTTCTAAAACCTGTCGCTTTTTCCTCCGCAATATAACAAAGATACGCCCTTTCCTCTGTTGCTCGACTGCTAAAACTCTGACTCAGGCCCTCATTCTCTCCCGTCTTGATTACTGTAACCTCCTGCTGTCCGGCCTTCCTGCCTCTCACCTGTCTCCCCTACAATCTATCCTTAACGCTGCTGCCAGAATCACTCTACTCTTTCCTAGATCTGTCTCAGCATCTCCCCTCATGAAATCCCTCTCCTGGCTTCCGATCAAATCCCGCATCTCACACTCCATTCTTCTCCTCACTTTTAAAGCTTTACACTCTTCTGCCCCTCCTTACATCTCAGCCCTAATTTCTCGTTATGCACCATCCAGACTCTTGCGTTCTTCTCAAGGATGTCTTCTTTCTACCCCCTTTGTATCTAAAGCCCTCTCCCGCCTTAAACCTTTCTCATTGACTGCCCCTCACCTCTGGAATGCCCTTCCCCTCAGTACCCGACTAGCACCCTCTCTATCCACCTTTAAGACCCACCTTAAGACACACTTGCTTAAAGAAGCATATGAATAGGACTGTGGCTATTCTGAACACATGGCACATAAAGCTTGGCCCCCTGCAGATGCACTTACCAGAACTCCCTCCTACTGTCTCTGTACGTTCTCCCTACCTACCAATTAGACTGTAAGCTCCTCGGAGCAGGGACTCCTCTTCCTTAATGTCTAAAGCACTTATTCCCATGATCTGTTATTTATATTATCTGTTATTTATTGGATTACCACATGTATTACTGCTGTGAAGCGCTATGTACATTAATGGCGCTATATAAATAAAGACATACAATACAATACATGACAAGGATAATAACTTCCAGTGCGTCTTATAGTTGGATGATATTGCTGCTACATTGGATGAAGTTGTATCCACCTAAGTAAATATTTGCTCCTTCCAGTTACCAAAGCCCTGTAATTAAGATTCTATTTACCACCCATAGGAGCTCTATTGCTTTGGTTGATTTTTATATCCTATGTAGGATAGTGCTCTACCATAGGTAAGGCAGAGCACCTTTGTAGGCATGCAGTGTGTCTGGACCGTTTTATATTATACCATAGTACTTTTCTGGGAGATGGAATACCTTACAGTTGGTAAGGAGATTCACCCTGAGAAGGTTTGTATTCTGACCGCCCCATTTGTTTCAATGTAGAGGTGTCCCCTGGATCCTCCCTACCTCCTTCCTTCTAGTTTAGGAATAAGCTTGCACTTGCATCTTGAGTGTAGCTTGTACTTACTTGTATCATAATTTAATATCATAATCTAATATATGCTGAATAAAAGGGTTGTATCGTCAAGAGTTTCTGCTTCACTTACCTGTACCATGATGGGACATTAGCCACAGAACCTATTCTTGCATCACTTTGAGTCTGTGCCTGTTACATTGTGGTGGCTATAAATGCCCATATTTAGTTTGTAGGTATTGAAGATAGTCCGTCTGAATTTATTTCTCATCCCATTTTCCATACAGGCATTGATGTATTTGGATAGCATTTACTTAGATTTTCCCTGTAATTGCCATACATTCAGGTTTGTTTCAAGTGCTTTCTACAGAACCTACTTTTTTTTTTAAATAGGAGTTAATAATGTGTCATCTTGTCTACTCCATCACTCATCTTTTTACCTTCGTGGTTTTTTACGAGCTTCACTTTAGATAAACCTCCCCTGATTTATATATACGATGCCTCATTTGGTAGTATTCGATACAGGAGTTACATAAGTATATATATTTTTTTTTCTGGATAAGAACTTAAAGTTGGGGGTTTACCCTATAACTACACCCCTAATTACATGGCTTCTGTTTTGATCCTGGGAGCTGAGAATATAGCTCCTTGTATCAGCACCGTACAAGCTGATTGGCACCGACAGGGCTTTTGGAACTGAAATGTACTGAAGGAGACAACACATCAGCTCCAGTAGGAGGAGGACCACCAGCAGGAACATCACATGAGACTGGAGCTGACTCTTTGGTAAGCCAGTGTTTACATCTGTGCCTGGTGGAAGAAAAGAAAGCAAGTTTTGACTTAAATCTTGGCTCAAACATGGTTACCAAACTGTATAGTAAAGTCCGATGCTGAGATTTCAAAATTATTTCAGATTTCAAATCTTGGGTCCTTGTTAAGCAAAGAGAGGTGATGGACAAGGCCAAGGTACGGTATCTAGAGCAGTCTTTGGGCAAATTGTCCTTCCATCTATGCAGTTTATTTGCAGGCTGTTTCCAGACCTCATTCCAGTTGGCACTGTCAGAACTTAATTAGCATGTTGCTACGTTAAATGTCTTTCGTAGTTTCCACAAACGTGCAAAGATTTTACAGTTTGGTGGAGGGAGAAACGTACCTCATTTCCCGATGTCAAGGGAGGTTGTGTAGCAGTAGCTGGTGATGGGTGATCACTGCTTCTGAAGCATACAGACGGGTGGGATCCCATCTTGTTACAACCTCTTGCTTCAGTGGATGGTGGCAGATTACACTTTTGTTGCAGCAATTGCAATGTTCTGCATGTGGATACTGAATGCCAAAAATGACCAAAATGTTACATGCAACAGCTAATATTTCATTTAGGACTTATCACTTGGATTACAATTGTAGAATTATATGTATGTATGTATGTATGTATGTATGTGTTTATTTATATAGCGCCATTAATGTACATAGCGCTTCACAGTAGTAATACACAATATATATATACATTTTTATATCACACATATACAGTACACGCCACAGCTCCCCTAAAAAAAAAGAAAACAAGATATTTAATTTATGTTTTGTGTGGTGTACACAATTGTGCCTGACTATCTGTCCCTGCCATTAAATATAGATATTTTACACAAGTTTGAAGCAGGGGGTCCCTGGAGCTGAACCCCATTCAGTTCAGCTCCGGGGACCCCCTGCTTCCTGAGATACGGGCACTCCCTTTTGGAGATGTGTATCTCAGCAAAGTTTAAAGCTCCTGTCTCACAAGGGCCAGTAGGAAGCTGGACCTGATGACCCAGAGCTGAAATGAATGGGGTTCAGCTCCAGAGACCCCCTGCATCAAACCTATGTTACAAAATGGGAAAAACATGTACCCACTTGGAGTGTCTCTTTAAGGGAGAAAACTCAGAGTATGAGGGATGGAACTATTAGTGCAAGGGACGCCGCAGCCCAACCCTCTGGGTTTATACATTTTAACATTATGGGAATGTATGTGTTACTGATTTTGTATGTACAGAACTCTCTCCCCCCCCCCCCTCCCACCCCAAAAAAAACAGTTCCTGAATACTGGTTCTTCCGGCATTTCCTACCAGGACGGGCAGGAAAAGAATACAGGGGTACAAAATGGGGTTTGGATTTAAAAACCCTGAGCTTGTCTCTCTTTACTCAGCACTTCTGTATCCTAAATTCCTCCCGACAAGAGAACAACCAATTTAAAAAGTACATTTACTGATTTCAAGTAAGATTGCATAGTTTGGAGCTTCCATCATCATATTAGCAACTGCTGTGTTCACCCCAGCTGCCTACACTTTTGTACATCCAGACAGAGAGGAATGGTATGATAGAGGTTAAACCCCAATTCCGGAACCCTCTGCAGTGAATAGGACTCATTTGCTACTTCTGGGAACTACAGGACTGCAGAAGTCAGCAAATACAGAACATTTGGATTTTCTGATGTAGGGGTGTTCTGGAAATTTGGTCATTTCCTTAGTGAGCACACTATTCAAAATTAGTTATTCTGTCTAATTTGGATGAGTAGCTTTGTAAAATAAGGAAGTAGCCTCTCTTATTTCACCATTTATAAAATGTCTCAGTGTTTTTCAATGTTTTATTTATTAAGGAACAATAATACAATAATTATATTGTAAACTGCTAGGAAGGCCCAACCCTCTCTAATAGCGCCTCTGAGATCAGATGCATTGTATGGAGCCCCAACCCTCTCTAATAGCGCGTCTGAGATCAGATGCATTATAAGGAACCCCAACCCGCTCTAATAGCGCGTCTGAGATCAGATGCATTGTAAGGAACCCTAACCCTCTCTAATAGCGCCTCTGAGATCAGATGCATTGTAAGGAACCCCAACGCTCTCTAATAGTGTGTCTGAGATCAGATGCATTGTAAGGAGCCTCAACCCTCTCTAATAGCGCGTCTCAGATCAGATGCATTGTAAGGAATCCCAACCCTCTCTAATAGCGCGTCTCAGATCAGATGCATTGTAAGGAATCCCAACCCTCTCTAATAGCGCGTCTCAGATCAGATGCATTGTAAGGAACCCCAACCCTCTCTAATAGCGCGTCTCTGATCAGATGCATTGTAAGGAACCCCAACCCTCTCTAATAGCGCGTCTCAGATCAGATGCATTGTAAGGAACCCCAACCCTCTCTAATAGCGCGTCTCTGATCAGATGCATTGTAAGGAACCCCAACCCTCTCTAATAGCGCGTCTCTGATCAGATGCATTGTAAGGAACCCCAACCCTCTCTAATAGCGCGTCTCTGATCAGATGCATTGTAAGGAACCCCAACCCTCTCTAATAGCGCGTCTCTGATCAGATGCATTGTAAGGAACCCCAACCCTCTCTAATAGCGCGTCTCAGATCAGATGCATTGTAAATTCTTCTGTATTTGCTACAATTTTCAAGTGATCTGAAAATTGCAGGGGAACCCAATCGTTCCTAGGAACCCCCTGTTTAAAATCACTGGTATATGCTATAATGAGCTTGTATTACACATACCTTTGTTATATCATGACCTCTTTAATATTATTTCTTTTTCTTACAATAAAAAAAATGTGAATGTGCAGGTTTGTAAAGATAATTAGTAGTACTCTGCACGTCTCCACGCCACCACAATTCTATCACTGTCTATATTTAAAGTTGTATGAAGCACTATGTACATTAATGCCGCTATACAAATAAAGACATACAATACAATATATTGTAATAGACACTGTTTATGGTGCCGGCGTCGCTGCGTGCGCATGCACGGCAAGCACTGTGCTATATTTTGTAATGGGAGCTACCCCTCTGCCTGCGCAACTGCCGGCAAAGTAGCGCGTTGAAGTGGCAGCGTTCTCGGCATACAAGAAAATCTGTGATTTCAGGCGGCTGCCGCGTGACGTCAGCGCTCGTGAACTGGTTCACCCAATGAGGGCGAACCAGCTTCGGGACGCATCCGCCACGCCCCCGCATCGTGTCTACAATCTCCTGCAGCCAAGTTCACAGATCGCTTGGGCTGCAGGAGTGCGCTGTGGCGCGCTCGTTCGCACGCGGACGCGCAGGGACCATAATCCCAGTAGACAAGCGGAATATCATGGTACTGTGCATCTTATCCACTGGAAATGGTCCCAAGTGAACCATGGGCCCAAATAGCTACAGCCCCTGGTAAGAAACACAGTAACACTAGTGTTTCACAACATGGGGGGTGGGTGTAGGTGGCAGGATGGAGACAAAAGCGGGTTCATATTTAAAATCGAGACACGGGAGATACAAAAACAATGTGGCAAACGGTACCAAGTGACACATGCAGATAGAGTGACAAAAAGGGAAAAAGGCAAATTATTTACATCAAAAACCCAATGAATATATCCCACTAAGTAAATTTGGTTTTAAATGAACCAATGTACTTGGTTTTTAACAGATCTCCATCTATCGAGGACAAATGATGGATACTCCAATGTCACCTGCAATTTACTTATGCTATTCCCATCACTGTGTGACATTCATTTCCATGTAATGTAGCACGTTGTCTCTGAGGGTCCCTTAACAAACTTGCAGCCAAGGGCAGCCCACTATAGAAAAAAAAGGGGTTATTATATGCAACCAATAGTCTTAGTTTAGGTCAAATTAAAAAATCTCCTTATCCACATTAATTAAAATGAGCAATATTAAATAAAGGAAAGTTACTGAGCCTCCTACAACTTTGACTTGTTCATCACAGAACAGGGAAGAGTAACAAGGGGTTACTTGTTGTTTAAATTACCCTTTTCGTTCCCCAAGTAAAATGCAATGTTATTGTTCATATAACAGAATATAGAGTATGCAAGGATTTCTGCCCCCATTGGGCAGTAGTACTGTTGTAAAAATCAGACAGCACCGCTGTTTTTATAAGCTTCCATTTAATAACTAAATCAGATTGGAGTTGGATGTAAAGCCCTATATAAAAACTCCATCACCAGCAAATGAACCCTTAATTATGCCCCTCCTCCCAACACAAATAATCTCAGACAAATTTCTTTGGGGAAAAACAGGCGACAGATTTATCATTATTACAGCAAACATGTAATCTCACCCGTGTCATTCTTTTGAGCTCAAAGCCCATAAGACACAGCTCCAGTTCCCACATGTTGGGATGATACCAATGCCTGCTACACTGGCCAAGTCCTTATCTTCACCTTTCCCACTGAGATCACTTAAAGGGAAATTCAACATAGTAGTTTAAACTAAAATTAAACAACCAACTAGTATTTAATCCCCCTTAAAGTAACTGTTTTTCTGTATAAGAAAAATGAATATGTTGCATCTCTCCTGGAACACCAATTGTAAACATCTCAGCCACTTACGTTGATCTGTTTGGCTAATGGGGACTTCATCATTAATTTACAAAGAACAGAACTAACCATTTAAGAATAAGAGTACCAAGATTCAAAATACATGGGAATTTATGAAAGGGTAAACTTGTTCTGCTGTGTACACTTCAATTAAAAGGACTTAGCCACACCCCCCCCCCCCCTCTCCATCTTTTTGCTAAACCCATCCACTCCTCGCTGATTCTTTTCCTCTGCTCATCCCTGTGAATTTCAGTTTATTCAAAAACTTGTCTTCAATTAGGAGATCTCTGGGGGAAAGGAGGGAGGTCTATATAAAGTTCAACCTGGATTTTATATATCCACCCCTCCTTTCCTCCGAGGGCTCCTAATTGAATACAAATTTCGAATGAATTAAAAGTCAGGCAGCTAAATTGCAGCAAGCTGGATCCCCCATCCTCTCCCAGTAATTCAGGGCTGGAATAATCTGACAAATGAAGTTGGCACATCAGTTCGTGGTTTGGAGAATGGAAAGATGAACAGCTGGAATTCAACTTGAATGTTTCACAGAGTATGTCCAAATGCTCAGTCCCTATCTTTGTGCTGCTCTCCCCCTCTACTATTTAGTCTGAAGTCACCCTGCTAACAAACCCACCTCCCTGCTGTTTAGTTCAAATGTTATTTGAAATAAAAACATTACAGCAGATTTGGTTGGTGGTTTCAGCTGCCTCTGGACGCCCTCTGTTTGTGTTTCTACCTACAAACGTGGTTTTGGGAGACTGAAGATTAGATCAACATATTCTGTTCTGGAATCTTTGGGCACAGGTGTTGGGTGTAATGGGAGAATGGATGTAAATGGTAAATGATCATTATAAAATGCACAGAGAGATTAGTTCATAGGCACTGGCAGTATCTGTCTCGGCATCACGAACATGAATAGTTGTTTTATATAAAATCAAGAAGGACTATACATTGAGGCACTGTTCCAATCAACCATCCCTCCACTCTGAAAATGTGATTCACATTTGAATTATCATTGGGTTCATTCATAATTCACTCTGCTCCCGTTTATATGGAAACAATAGGTAGCATCTGAGAGAGAGATATGTATGTGTGTGTGTGTGTGTGTGTGTGTGTGTGTGTGTGTGTGTGTGTGTGTGTGTGCGCTTCAGTATTAGGTGATACCTTTTTTATTTGGACTAGCAATTTATGTCATAGGACAAGCTTTCGAGAGTTTTCCTCTCTTCCTCAGGTCAGCAATACTGGTATACAAAGGTTTCTACAACTTAGACAGGGATTGGAAAAGAAAGAAAAGAAAAAAGGAAGAATAAAGAACAGACAGGCACTGGAAGGGTGTTAAAACAGAGATAAGGAAGGTGAGAATTGTTAGTCTAAATAAAAAAAGGTATCACCTAATACTGAAGAACTATCGCATATATATATATATATATGCAAATATAGCTGTATGCTCATCTGCATGTCTTAGGCAGGTCTGCAACCCCGCCTTTCCCCATTATCACCCAGCATACAGCACTTCCACTGCAGCAAGGGATTCTGGGAAATGACATGCAAATGAGCACACAGTGTCACTTTTTGCCTCAATAACCATTTTTAACATGGTTCCCTATAGGCTTAAGCTTGCTGCATGGTCACAGCTTTGAGCACAGCCAGGGTTAAGGTGCATACCCAGAAAACCATCCACAGACAGCTGTTTCGACCTTGATGGGTCTCATCAGTGTGGGGTTGATTTAACTGGGAATGCAAGAGAGGCTATGGGATAGGCTAAACCATAATACTGAGTTAAGTTATGGTGAGTAAAAAAAGTGACAAAAACCCTCCACAGGAAAGCAAATATGCAGGTTATTGAGGCAAAAGGTGACACTGTGTGCTCATTTGCATGTCATTTCCCAGAATCCCTTGCTGCAGTGGAAGTGCTGTATGCTGGGTGATAATGGGGAAAGGCGGGGTTGCAGACCTGCCTAAGACATGCAAATGAACATACAGTAATATTTACAGTTGCTTTATGCTTTACTGTGGAGGGTTTTTGTCACTTTTTTTACCCACCATAACCTTAATAGTAGTGGTATATATATCTATACATACATACACACACACATTACAGCAGATTATATGATTAAAGGTGTAAGCAATGAGGAAAATATTATTGACCTGAACTTTATGTGATGGAGTGAGAGACAGAAGGACTTGAATAACGTCGGTGCAGCTGTGGAGGAAGCATGATAACTTGTCCTCTGCCTTTGCAGCTCTCCACGGGTGAAATATTGGTCAACGTCTCACAAATGTTTTTTTTTTTCCCCTTCGTTTTTTTTCCTTGTCTGAAATTGCAGATGGTAGAAATCAGGGGAGGGGCTATACCACCTCAAAAAAAAAAGGGGGTCCTCCTCAGCCCTTGACACCCATTCAGATAGAGCAAAGCTTCCCCTTACTGCAGTGTGCCTTGCACTGGTGCGATAAGAGCTGTCTGCAGCTGGGGCAGTGAGCGCGAGGTGGCAGTGTGAGAGCAGAGGAAGAGGCACACAGGGGGCTCAGGCTGCTGGAGCTGTGCAGCGGACAGCGAAGTCCTGGAAGCCAGCGGCGGCAGAGAGGGAGAGGAGGAGAGGAGGAGGAGGAGGAGAAGAGCAAAGCTGACCAGGAGAACTCCATCCTGGGATCACTTCCACCGGGGGATGGGGTTCAGAGAAGATCCCCAAGGTGAGTGCAACTTAGGTGAGGCTTTGGTCACTCAGCATTGTGATTCATCTCCATGTGTGTGGCTCTTTGTCACCTGGAAGGTAAATGCATCCTCCACAGAGCAACGATGATTAAGTGAGGGTGAGAGGGGGGGGGAGGAGGTAGGAGATGGCATTCACTTCCCATGTGAACTACACTTGGAAATACTTTGTAGTAGTTTGAAAAACTTTTATCCCACTGAAGTTATCTTAATTAGATCTGCAGTTGGAAGAAGTGCATCAATAATAATGTCCCATCTGTAAGCAGCAGATGACAGCTATCAATGAATGGCTGAGTCCACAGCTGACTTCTGAGCCGCTGCCCTTCGTCCGCCTAATAATTTGATGGTGCATTCAGCATACAGTGCATGTGTTTGTGTTGGGGGACAGAGTGACAGAGTGTCAGGATGTCCCTGTTATTGTAACCGGAAAGCCAACGATTATCGGGTGTGATGTGAAAGTGATCAGTGCAAAAAAAAACTTTACATTGAGAAATGCTCTGTTCTGCAATCAGACTATGTGTCATTTCTCACTTGGTAGGAAATGTTATTTAATAATCTTGTGCTTGCTGTAAAATAAAAACACACACAATTGATACAAAATATCATTCGGTTTTGTTACTGTTGAAATCCAGATAAGTGTTCCTCTTATCAGTGTAATAAGTACTGCTGAGTAGGATAAAGAAAAAAGGATGCCATGGCTTGAACGTGGGGTGTTAAAATAGTTTATCTAGAGAAATCCCTGCATGCATGAAATAGTCTTCTGAGGACAGAGAGAAATCATTTTAATTCAGATCCTATTGAAATAATTAGTAGCATTAACGCAAGATTTTTTTGTTTTTCAACAACTGCACTGAGGTTATAAATACCTGATTTATTGATCCAGTGAATAACTGAAGTAAACATTAACTGACTAATATTTTGCATTACATTTGCATTAAACCATATCATGATAAAAGATCAGTGTGTCATTATACACACGCAGAGACCTAATTACAATAAATACACGTATTTGTTTTTTTTATTGGTACCATATCCTAAATGCAGCAGCACAGTGCATTAGGGAGTTAAATAGAAAACGTAAATATATTAATTAAAAATAGCACACTAAACTATAACAGTGCATTTTCCCCAATGCATCTATATTAAAACATCAGTTAACAAAAACAATATAGTTGGTTGAGAGCTTCATGTACTGTATTAGCCCTCCTATAATATACACACAATTCGCAATTACACACACAAAAATAAACCAGATGTCCCCCAAAAAAAGCAAAGAACATTTGTAACTGGTACCTTTTGCTACTGTGATTATGCAGAATTAGAGAAACCTAATCTTTAGTCTTTAGTTGGGGTGGGGCCCGTGGGGGGGGGGGGATATATATATATATATATATATATATATATATCTATCTCAATCATCTCTCTCCATATGTGTATATAAGATTCCTTTAACATGATGTCCTCTCTGCATACATGCCTGTTTGAGTGATCGGTGTGTGCGTGTGAAATAAGTGCAAGTCCCCCGGGCCCTCTCCATCCTGCAGCGCTGCCCTGTGAGTGTGATGGAGAGAGGGGTGCATCCGCAGGGCTGACCCTCCTCTGCAGCACTCGGGGTGGGGACTGCACGGAGAGCTGCAGGAGGAGACCAGACCTCTGTCTCTTTAAGAAAAAGTTTTCGATGTGTGTGTGAAGTTCAAGTTGGGGTCACTCGAAGTTCCTGCCCTGGGTTTTACCTTTTTAGTTTTAATATAGCTACACATCACATGGGGCGCAATACAGCCTCAGTTCAAATAGAGAGCCCTTTATCTCCCCAACATTATTGCTAAGAGCACACCAAAATAGCAGAGGAAATTGCTAAAATAAAAATCAGAGGAAACTGATGCTGGGCCCAGCACGTATTAAAGAGAGGAAGAGTCTGGGCCCCCTATTTTTTTTTTTGTTTTTTTTTGCACTTAATAGAAGAAAAATAGAAAGGTTGGCAGAGGAGACTTGTGGAGCTGGCATGGTGATGGGTGGGATGTTGGCAGCTGGGAGCTGAGGTTCAGAGCGCACAGCTAGAGGCTGCACTAGGGATGGTCACTCACACAGACATCAGCTGCTTGGACACCACTGGGCATCCAGGTAAATAGAAAACCTCCCAGCCTTGTAACAACAGAGAGAGAGAGGGGGGACTTGGTCAGGGGGAATGAGAGTGACAGAGCAACAGACTAAAATGAGATGAAAGACCAAGAGAGAATTTGGAAATGCTGATGATGGGGTCGGGATCTGAGATGCACAACTTAGTTTTGTGTCTTTTTTTTTTTTTTTAAGGATTGAATGTTAATGTGGTTTATTTTCATTTTGGATGGAAAATGTCTTGCTTTTTGTATTGCGATTAATAGAAAATGTGGGTTGTGATACATTATGTGTTGGCGTTTACAAAGTATATTTCAGCAGGGGTGTCACTGTGAGCGTGTTTGTCAATGTCAAGGACTCTGGGGAAACTACACCCCCTCCCCAAAAAAAGCAGACACTGACCTTATTGAAATTAATATGGGAGGGGGGGGGGGTAATGCTAGTTCTTTCGTTGGGATTTCTAATGCGGGGTGGTAATAAGATTCAGATGCTAAATCATTTACATGAGTATCTCCATTGACACAGCGAGTTTGGGGGTGTACGAATCCATTAGTACTAAAACAAAACTGTAGTAACAACGTTTACAAACAGGGATCTACATTTTTGTAGGATATTTTAATAAAATGTTTTATGTAATACTGGGAGTAAAAGAGGATTTGTTTAATAAGGGAACATACACATCACCTAATACTATCACACTCTCATAGCAGTAGGTAATTCTGTAAGTGACACCAGGCCACAAAGAGAAGGCATTAAATCAACGTATCTTTCCAGACTTGTCAATCCTATGTTGCTATCAGACTCTGAAAAGAGAGAGGTTTGAAATCCACTTTACCTGTTTTCCAGAAAATTAGTCCATCTCTGGGCTTGGGTTCTATCTATCATACTAGACCCCTCTCCTGTGCAGAGAGAAGTGATTTCACGCGGCTCTCTACTCTAAATGCTTCTTGATGGCTGGAGCAGTCCCACCCAGTGCTGGGGAGAGCAGCTGCTTTTAATAATACAGACCCGGGCTACATTACAATGCTTAATCCTTTATTGCTAGAGGGAACCTTATTGTATTGCATAGGAGGAATGGTGGTGGCCTTCCAGTCTCTACTAAGAACCCCCCACCCCCAATTTCATATTTATGACATCCCCCCCATTTACCTTTCACAATCCACCCCAAATACTACATAAATAAAAATGCCTAATGGAAGAAGAGAGCTTTTCTGTACAGTCTCTCACTTACCATGTCTCTGAATCACTCCCCTTATTTGCTTGTGAGTTTCTAGAAAGATGCTGAGCTACTTCTGTTGTTTGAGTGTTTCTCTGGGGTGGTTAAAGTCCTGTAGTAACACAGGAGACCCCCTAACTCTGAGGCTGAAGCACAAGGATGCTGATGTGTGATTAAAGATGGCAAATATCCTCCTAGAAAGTGAGTGTCGTTATATCAAAGTCTCTCGGCTGCAAAACTGGGACAACAAGATCTGCATCAAATTAATAAAGGAAAAAAACAACAAAAAAACATCATCATTGAAACCAAAGGTTTTTTAATTTATTTAATCTGGTATTTATGCTAAAGTGTTGCTCCTATTTTGCAGTGGGTGGAACTCCTGCATGTGACACTAACTGTCATACTCAAGGTCTGAAAACACTTTGAACATCTTCCTTCTGTTTTAAGGCATAATTAAGCTTTAAGCAGAGTTATTTATGTGTGTACCGAAAGCAACAAAATACTCTAATCTTAAACTAGGAAACACATTTGTGAAACCAGCTGACATGGGACATACAATGTTACGATTTAATTACAATTCTTTATATATTCTCCTTTACCTGCAATCTGAGAAGTTGCAAAAGTTAATGTTACAATTAAGGAATGTTATTCCTTTCAATTATCTTTTTTTATTTTCCACAGACACAGACTGTATAGCAATAATTAAGAATTAAACACGTGTTAAATAATGGGTATTCCCACGGTGCTAAATGATTGTCCCAGTTGTCACATTTAATTATGAGGGTTTAGAGTCCCTCGGCAATCGACATTGTTCTGTTTTTTTGTTTTACGAAAAAAATACATCACATAGAATAGTATTTTCAATTTTTCTTCCCTTCTTTCGTGTTCTAAAAAAAAAATTAAAAAAAAGTGACGCTGATAAATTTCGATGAAAAAAAAAATCTTGTTTTTATTCGTATTTTGTTTTATTTTTTTTTAAATCTGCATTTTGTATTTTTGTATTCTGTCCCCCGTCCCCCCTCCCCGGTCAGGGGGGTTAATGATTGAAATAAATGTATATGACACTCCAACAAACTTATCAAGAAAAAAGATCTCTCTAGTGCAAAACAAAATAAGCACACAAAAAAACCACTGAACTAAACCATTTTCTTTCTGACCAACCATGAAGTCAGAGCAAAGTGTTACTGATCCTCTGGGGTGGAAGGAGTTAAAACAATCCATAATTCCTCTGACATGCCAAACACAGACCCATGTATTCTCATCAATTTTAAACAGGGATTAGCATGTAGGACACCTGTCTGGAATGCTGATATTTTCAGGGGGAGGGGGTGGGGGTATTTATGCCAACTTTTTGGGGGTCCCTACCCTCATAATTCCAACTTTTTTGGAATACAGATAAAAAATATTTTGATGTTCAGATATCTATTTATTTATTTTTAATTAAAAATACACGCAACTAATTAAATCTATTCTATTCCGAATTGGCTGGCATATAACGCACTTTAAAAAAATTGACATGTTTCCGTTTCTAATATGTCTCTACTATTCTTTAACATCTAACACCATCTCTATCTCTCACTTTCCCTGTCCTGCTCCTTATCAGATCAATAATTCAGGAGGAACCCGCTTCCTCTGTCCCAGAGACAGGGCTTGTTCAATAAATCTTCGCTCTATATACCCCTAGCTCATTACAAGCAGGGAAATCGGGAGGATTAGGGAAGCTCAGTGTTTGGAGCCTTAAGACATATACTTTACAAATTGTATAACAATTCGGAAGCTGAGACCAGTCACCACCAAAGGGGAAACCTTGGGCTCTGTATCCTGGAGGAAAGGGCTTGCTTTAAATATTTAGTTAAAAACACTAGATGGTTCTTGCTGGACAAGGTCAGGAATGATTAAACCTAGTGTCCCCAAAGTAACAGCCTCCCTCTTTAGCTTCTTAACACCTCATTATCTCAGATACTCTACAAGGTTTTCCAAGGTTTGGAAGTGAAATTGACTAAGTGAAGAGAACATGTGAAAGAGAGAGAGAGAGGTCTTGTTTTTACTCCTCCTCTTCTTCATGTAAAGTTTTTGTTTTCTTTGTGCTGAAATGCTGGGGGATCATTGATGTTGTATTTAGTTTGCGAATTGTAGACTTGTGATACAATATTTGTTCAAAAAAAAAAAATACAAAGATAAAATTACTTTTGACAAGAAGCAACAGAGCATATGAGGGATGAGGCCACCCAGATATAAATATTGGAGATCTGCCCTATGTGTAGGTCAGGGGTCCTTGTCCTGGGATGATGTTAACCTTCTTTTGCTTGTGACCTATAGGGTTGGTGCAATATATACACCATATTTGTGTGTGTGTGTGTGTGTGTGTGTGTGTGTGTGTGTGTGTGTGTGTGTGTGTGTGTGTGTGTGTGTGTGTGTGTGTGTGTGTGTGTTTGTGTAGATGTATATAATGGCAAACTGTGTGGAAGTGATGTTGAATGTTTTCTGGATGGGGGCACCGTTGTCAGTAAATGCTTCCGTTGAAAGAGGGGGTAGGAGGTGGTTCTGTGAATAATGGTTCCTGATATGGGGTTTTATAGCTGGAAGCTGAGGCAGTGATGTCACTTTCTTAAAATGCCTACGAGGGTTTTTAGCCACCCCCAGCCCCATCTTTGTAGAGAATAAAGGCTGTATGTATACATGCAAAGGTGGCACAAGGAAGCAGATGCAATGAGAAAGTAGGCAGTGGATGTTCAGCACTTGCAGCCCCTGATTAACAGCAGAGCCTCTCTGCTCATCCAAGGTACTTCCTCTCAACAACACACCATGGCTTCTTGCGTTACATTGTTCTCATATACACTAACATATAGTATGATTTAATATAATACGTGTGTGTGTGTATGTATATATATATATATTCCCTTTATATCTACACGTGTGTCAGTATATAATCACGCAAAAGTGAAGTCATTAAGACTGCTCATATATTCCTCACCTGCATGTTTTGGTATTTTCATCTTTCTGGTATACCTTTTTTTATTTGTATTATTATTTATTTAATTTAATTTATTTATTCAACCAATTTGACCAAGTTATTTTATAGACAAAAGTTTTAATACCCCCAGGGCAAATCGCCGCATTTAATTTTCTTGACACTTATTCATTGAGAGAGGCAAAAAAGGATACTATTTCATTTTGATGGAGACATTTGTACACTTCTAGTCTCCTTTCCTTAGTAGACATGTGATCACTGAAGGGTGTGGGAGCTGAAGCTGCACTTTTTTTGTAACGAGTTTTGCTGCCCGCTGGGGGTTAATCTAGTGACTGTTGTTCGGACCTCCTGAGACCGGACAGTCCGTGACTGGACTCTGCAGATTGCGGGCATCAGGCTGGATGCTGATGAAAGGGGGATTTGGGTATTGGCCGGTGTTAACTCTTCTTCAGATAACTCCACTGTCTTCATTTCTCTATGGGGATCAAATTATCTCTGGTATGGACGCGACGTGTTTAATTTGCAGAGACTGGGAACTAGATCACAGAACTGCAGCTGGGGGGGAAAAGCAACCCAGAGAATTAGATCCCACTTTGGATGTGTCTCTGCTCCCCTCTTCCCCTTCTCCAGCAGATCCACACTCCGGCACAAACTGCACAGCCTTGCGGGACGCTAGCTGGGTGACAGTCTGCTCCTAATGCATCTTCTACCCAGTGCCTCTCTATAAGGCTCATTAGGTGGAGAGAATAAGGGCGTAGCAGCTCATTTAACCGTGGGGGTTAACCCACCCAGGAACACGTGCAGTTTAATTGTGGCACGTTCCAGCTGATTAACAAGGCTATCTCATGCAGTATCTGCAAAGTGCAGCCCCGCCGCTTAACATGAACTAGTTGCTCACATCAATACAAGGGACACTGCACAAACATAGACTCAGACCCAGGGGGGTGAGAGGAGGAGGAGATTCCACTGCTTGTCAACCAGGCAGAAACATTCAGACACATGACCTGCCCATTAAGTGACAAAGGTTGTTGAATGTTGATCTTAGATCAAAAGAGGAACAGCTCTGCTTCTCTCTTCATTCTTTTTTCCCCCTCTCCTTTCTTTCTTTCCTTTTTTTTTCATTTCTTTCATTCTTTCCTTCTTCTTTCTTTCCTGCTTTCTCTAGAAATGCCTTGCTCACGTTTTGTGTCTGTGTTTCCGAAGGTGGACAACTGAACACAATGCTGGATGCTATGGAGGTACCAAGTCATGCCAGACAACTTCTCCTTCAACTCAACAGCCAGCGGACTAAAGGCTTCCTCTGTGATGTGATCATTGTGGTACAGAATGCGCTGTTCAGGGCTCACAAGAACATTTTAGCAGCTAGTAGCGTCTACTTGAAGTCACTGGTGGTTCATGATAACTTGATCAACTTGGACCATGAGATGGTGAGCCCTGGCATCTTCAGGATAATCCTAGATTTCATCTACACAGGAAGGCTGGGCGAGGCTGAAACCACCAGCGAGCAGAGCTTCGGGGCACTGTTAGCAGCTGCCAGTTATCTCCAGATATCTGACCTGGTCTCCCTGTGCAAGAAGAAACTGAAGAGGAATGGGAAGTACTGTCACGTAAGGACAGCAGCCTACTCTCCTTATGGGAGCCTTGGGAGGGGGCTGAGGGCCACTACCCCAGTCATTCAGTCCTGTTTCACCTCAACGCCAAGATCTGTGGACATGCAGCCAGTGGACCCAGTCAATGCCATTAACACTCATTGTGGGGAACTATATGCCGCAGTATCTCAGGGGAACCAGCTGCACCAGCATGGACTGTGTCCGCCAGAGAGGCACTGCTCCCCCTTGTGTGGCCTGGATCTCTCCAAAAAAAGCCCAAATAGGCCTTCTACTCAGCACCACACAGAGGCACTCACAGCAGGGGACAACAGGGAGCCCTCTATACCCGGAAGGCAGGACAGCCCTCCAGTAAGTGCCAATCTTCTTGCCAACCACGGCGGCCCTTACAAGGACCAACAGCACACTTTCCAAAAGCTGGACAGCAGTGAACCAGCCGCCCCCCACCCAGAGCCTTTCAGAAACCGCGTCCTCCACGAGCACCCAAGCAGGACTGAAAGCCAGGAGCTCATGTACCGCTGGATGAAACATGAGCCTATGGGGAATTATGTGGATGAGAGCGACAGGGAGAAGGATCTGGACAGGGAGGAGAAAGGGGAGAGCTCCCCCTTATCGCAGCAGCCCAGGTACCCCAGCATGGAGAGCAATGAGCCTGATGATGACAAAAGCACGAGTGAGGAGACTGGGAGCAGCGGGGACCCATCGCCTTCTGCTAACCTGGAGAGGTACCACTGCAACCACCTTGGGTACGAGCCTGAGAGCTTCGGGGACAACCTATACGTCTGCATTCCCTGTGGGAAAGGGTTCCCCAACTCCGAGCAGCTTAATGCCCACGTGGAAGCGCACAATGAAGAGGAGCTGTACCACAAGGAGAGCCTGGAGCCACCCGTCCCATTCCTGGACAAGTCCAGCCAGGGCCTTGGAGACATCATCCGGCCCTACCGCTGCTCCTCCTGCGACAAGTCCTACAAGGACCCGGCCACCCTGCGCCAGCACGAGAAGACCCACTGGCTTACCCGCCCCTACCCCTGCAGCATCTGCGGCAAGAAGTTCACCCAACGGGGCACCATGACCAGGCACATGAGGAGCCACCTTGGACTGAAGCCCTTTGCATGCGACTCTTGTGGAATGCGCTTCACTCGCCAGTACCGCCTGACTGAGCACATGAGGATCCACTCGGGGGAGAAGCCCTATGAGTGCCAGGTGTGCGGGGGCAAGTTTGCCCAGCAGAGGAACCTTATCAGTCACATGAAGATGCACACGACTGGACCAGACGGGAAGCCCAAGCTGGATTTCTCTGACAGTGTGTACGCTATGGCCAAATTCACTGCGGACCACCTGGGCTTAAAGCAGGAGAAAGCAGCAGAGATCCTATCCCAAACCTCACACTTCCTCAACGACCCCAAAGCCATAGAGAGCTTATACCCCTTGGCCAAATTCACTGCAGAGCACTTGGGGCTGAGCCAGGAGAAGGCAGCAGAAGTCCTGAGCCAGAGCCAGCACCTGATCAACGAAAGCAGACTCATTGGGAGGTTCTCGCCACCATAACAGGGCATAAGCGAGAAGCCAACACACCTCCCCTGAACCGGGTGTGCATGTCCTGGGTGCACCAGAGCAAAAGAAGAATATTAAATGCACCCAAAAAAAAAAAGTACAATAATGACTATACCAAAAAAATAAAAATAAAAAACAACTTTACGAGCCGCGTAAGATGCTGAGCTCCAACTATGCAAGAGCCAAAGACAGCCTCAGTGGCAGCTTTAACCTGTGAAGAACTGCATGAGCAGGACGAGCAGAGCACTCTGGGAAAGCACTTTGTGTGGGACCTGTGCAAGGGCTCTGGTGCACTATCCCGACAGGAGAAGTGAGTCTTGCCAAATGTATCCCTCCACCACTCACACAACATTTTCTCTGCTGAAAGGCAGTGGGGAGAGTTGCTGATTCGCTTGCCAGAAATGTGGCAGGAGGACATTAATTTCTGTTATTTTTTTGGGTTGTTAATTTTTTTTTTTTTCCTTCATGTGGGGACAATTAGAGATGCAGAAATCAGTATTTACCAACGTAAATATGCAGTATTAAAGGTACATGATACATCATGAACCAGCATTCAAATCTTGCACGTTTGATTGACCAGCTGTAACATAAAGAGTGTCAGACTATTATCCTGGCAGGTCTTCACACACCCTGTGTAAAACCAACCTGCATATGTAAGCCCTTTATTACAATGCATTGGCAATAACATGCACGGGACACGTGATACTCGGGTTATCTGGGACCATTTAAACATTACAATCAGAACTGGGTTGTCAATCTAAGAACTGGGGAATGGAGATGATTTAAACAGGGGCTCTACTTCTAAAAACATTAAGGAATGTAATTCGTGAGTATAGTGGTTAATAACTATATGCTGGGCACCGTTTTTCATATTTCATTCGATGGCTTCTTCCAGTCTAGTGTCCAATATTTCATCCCAGTAGATTTCGACCTATCTAAAACGCAAATGTGCGCAATAAATGAGAGCTGCAGAACCAGGGCTAGCTGAGCCTCATTGCTCATCTGGAATTACCGGTTCAACCCAAGAATCTCTAGCTGTTCCAGTGTATTTCATAAATACAATCAGGCTCTTAAGTCATTTTTTTTTACCAATTAAATGCATGTTATAAAAGTGTTTTTTATCACAATGGTTCAGAGCCATAAAGAAGCAGCCCATGCCTCCAAACCATGGTCATATTATCCCCCATTTACCTCCATTAGCATTTAAGCATGCAAACCAGTCTTATGCACGGTCTGATCAAAATCTACAACGCTTGTGCCCTAGGAGAGGAGTTGAATTATTCTTGCGTGTCACACCATGATCTCTCTCACAGAGGCAGTCGATGCAGCATTCCACTTCTTTTTGTTGTTGTTGTTGGAGTCCTACATCATATAAGTGCCTACTAAGTTTATTACAAGGAATTGGGGGGGGGGGGGTGCTGGAGTTCAGGGGTGCAGAAAACCATATGTATTGTAGCAGGCAGGCTCAACCTATAAGGACATTCTTGGACTGGGGTCTCATGAGGCCAGCAGGTGGGAGAGATGCACTTCCCAATACAGTGAGTCCTCTCCCTGTGCGCACACAGACACAGACACAGTGGGTGGATATTCCAAGAAGTGGAGGCAAGGGCGCTTCCCTTCACAGTGGAATAGGCTGTAGCAGACAAGCCCTGATTTCCCAAACTCATCCAGCCCACACACTCCTTGGTGATAACAAATAGGTGACCCAAGGTTGCGTGTGGTGAGGGTGGGTGCAGAAAACGTGGGTATGTGGCAGTATGTGGAAATACTGATTTCTGATCTCTGCATTTCTTTTTCTTCTTCTATGAAACCACTTGTATTATATATTGACTCATTTGAGTCTCTTCGCACTGACCATGAACTGTGGGCGACCTGGGACGTGCAGGTTGGGGTGTTGGAGACTGAGTGCCTTAACCAATGTACCACTAAGCTCAGCAGGGCGGCAGTTTGGCAGTGGGTGTTAACCCTTTGTCTGCTGCAGCGCTCTCCAGCTAACAATAGGTTAACGTTGTTCTGCAATTGTTCTGCACGAATGAGCTCAGGTTTCAAAGAGCAGAGGCTGAGCATGTATGTTTTATAGCATTTAAACAGGGGCTGGCAACGTGCAATACTCCCATTGCTTCAATACCCGTATGCCACACCAAAGACATCACTTTATGCCAAAGGTAACTAGTGAAACCAAGTCCATGCCCCCTACTCCTACCCCCCCCCCCCCTGCCCTGTGTACAGACCAAAGTTTGCTCCCCAGCAGGACCTAACCCAATCACACATTTGTTTGGGGGGGGGGGGGGATGTATAGAGGGGAGGGCTATGTACATTTGTAATGTTATGTATTAAATATGTATCAAACTGTTGTTTGCCGAGGTAGAGGATCTGCCAACTGTGAAGAAGTGGGCACACTTACTATTGCTTGTGTCCTCTCTCCATCCTCTGAGCCTCTACCTCAACGTGTGGCTGGTGACAGCCGCTGAAGCTTGGCCTGTCCCTTCAGTCATGCGTCTTAATGCTGGGAGTTGTACCCCTGTACCCCTTCGCTGCCGGAGGAGATCTGCAATGCGTTTGCTGGCCCATCTGGCAGCAGATAAGGGGGTGGGTTTTTTGTTTTTGTTTTTGTGGGGTGTTTTTAAGCGAGTCTGTCTTTACATATTATGTTTCTACAAGGGGGCAATGTCAGAGTCTCTATGCCAAATCTACAAATTAATACCATACTGATGAGAAGCAGCACAGGGTGAGGCAACGTTATCATGGGATCATTACTTTTGCAATACGAATTAATGCAAAACAATAACGCAGGGCCCTGAAAATGAGTTCCAACTAACCATTTCAGTGCAGAGTTGTGTACAGTAGAATAAATTAATCTCCTTCTCCAACCCTGCAGCGATGTCCTCTCATTCTCTGCCTCTTCTCATATCTGCCCCTACATGTCATGTATAAATTCACATTTTTTTCCAGTCCTATAACGTGTGATTACATTTTCTACATCAATGCCCAGCTGCTCTATGGTTAAATGTGCAAGTTAAATTAATCTCAAAGAAGGTTAGATCAAAGCAATGTATGTATATGTATAAGGGTAAAAAAAAAAAAAAAGCAGGGACACCAAATGGTACAATAAATGTATCTTTGGTAGCTCAACGTTTCGGCTCCCAATGTAGCCTTTTTCAAGAGCTCAAATGCTCCCCTGGGAACCGAAACGTTGAGTTAGTAAAGACATATTTATTGTACCATTTGTCTGCTTTTTTGAACCTTCTACATAGTACAGTTTACTATGTTAGCAGAAGCACCCGCTCCAATCCTTTGGATTATTACTGTTCGTGTGTGTGTGTGTGTGTGTGTGTGTGTGTGTGTGTGTGTGTGTGTCCAAAATACTTTCAGAAATAGCATAACTTCGACCCTTTCTCCCCCCTCCCCCCCATTATATTCATATTAGACATAATCAATGAAAACTAATCCTATCGAGTCATTAAAAAGTCGAAACATTTCAAGCAGAAATGTCTGCAGTGTTACAGCATGAAAAGAAAGGGCAGATCACAATGTACAGTTTACAGATTCTTTGAAAGGTGAGATTATTCAAAGTTTTTTTTTTTGTTGCAAACTAAGATGAGAGATTTCACATTTAATGGTGAAAGCCCATTCACTATGTGGTATGCAAACCAATACTGGACATGTTCAGTCTTGGATATTGATATATTTTTTACTGTTCCAGTAGAGGTATTTAAAATAAAGTTTCACATGGTTTCTTTGTATTAACAGCAAAGGGAGGTATTGTCAGTCTTGATTGCTCCTCTACTGTCATGTAATCCAATTTATATTCCCTCTTTTGTCCTATAATTAACCTGGAGAGGGGAGATTTTTTTTAAAAAAAAGAGCAGGTTATAATGTTTCAAATCATTTGCAGGATATTGTTTTGGGAAATGCGTGTCTGATTTTTAAAACATGATTGACTTGATATTCACCCTGTTAAACATACAGTATCACTCTGGTAAATGAATGATGCTGTCACACTATGTGGGATTGCACATGTTAAGGTACTCAATGATCCAGCAAGTGTTTTTATTTATCTTGGTTAAAAGTTCTTCTAGAAATCTTCACATATACAATTAGTTTCAGCTCGAGAGAGAGAGAGAGAGAGAAAGAGAGAGAGAGAGAGAGAGACTGACTGACTGAAAGAGAGAGAGACTGACTGACTGACAGAGAGAGACTGACTGACTGAAGGAGAGAGAGAGAGACTGACTGACTGACTGACTGAAAGAGAGAGAGAGAGACTGACACACAGAGAGAGAGAGAGAGAGAGAGAGAGAGAGAGACTGACTGAAAGAGAGAGAGAGAGAGGGACTGACTGACTGAAAGAGAGAGATAGAGACTGACTGACTGACAGAGAGAGACTGACTGACTGACTGAAGGAGAGAGAGAGAGACTGACTGACTGAAAGAGAGAGAGAGACTGACACAGAGAGAGAGAGAGAGAGAGAGAGAGAGAGAGAGAGAGACTGACTGACTGACTGACTGAAAGAGAGAGAGAGAGAGAGAGAGGGACTGACTGACTGAAAGAGAGAGATAGAGACTGACTGACTGAAAGAGAGAGAGAGAGACTGACTGAAAGAGAGAGAGAGACTGACTGAGAGAGAGAGAGAGAGAGAGAGAGAGAGAGAGAGAGAGAGAGAGAGAGAGAGACTGACTGACTGACTGAAAGAGAGAGAGAGAGAGAGACTGACTGACTGACTGGCTGACTGAAAGAGAGAGAGAGAGACTGACTGAAAGAGAGAGAGAGAGAGACTGACTGAAAGAGTTAGAGAGAGAGAGAGAGAGAGAGAGAGAGACTGACTGAAAGAGAATGAGAGAGAGAGAGACTGACTGAAAGAGAGAGAGAGAGTCTGACTGACTGACTGACTGACTGAGAGAGAGAGAGAGAGAGAGAGAGAGAGACTGACTGAAAGAGAGAGAGAGAGAGAGAGAGAGAGAGAGAGAGACTGACTGACAGAGAGAGAGAGAGAGAGAGAGAGAGAGAGAGAGAGAGAGAGAGAGAGAGAGAGACTGACTGACTGAAAGAGAGAGAGAGAGAGACTGACTGACTGACTGAAAGAGAGAGAGACTGACTGAAGAGAGAGAGAGAGAGAGAGAGAGAGAGAGAGAGAGACTGACTGAAAGCGAGAGAGAGAGACTGACTGACTGAAAGAGAGAGAGAGAGAGAGAGAGAGAGAGAGAGAGAGAGAGAGACTGACTGAAAGAGAGCGAGAAAGAGAGAGACTGACTTAAAGAGAGAGAGAGAGACTGACTGAAAGAGAGAGAGAGGCTGACTGACAGAGAGAGAGAGAGAGAGAGAGAGAGAGAGAGAGAGAGAGAGAGAGAGAGAGAGACTGACTGACTGAGGGAGAGAGACTGACTGACTGAAAGAGAGCGAGAGAGAGAGACTGACTTAAAGAGAGAGAGAGAGACTGACTGAAAGAGAGAGAGAGGCTGACTGACTGACTGAAAGAGAGAGAGAGAGAGAGAGAGAGAGAGAGAGAGAGAGAGACTGACTGACTGACTGACTGACTGACTGACAGAGAGAGAGAGAGAGACTGAAAGAGAGAGAGAGAGAGACTGACTGAAAGAGAGAGAGAGAGAGAGACTGAAAGAGAGAGAGAGACTGGAGGTTGGCTGAGCTTGGTGGGGTGGGATTGGCAGGACCTGTCTCTTATCTGGTGACTATCTGAGGCTGGGAGCAGCGGCTGCTCTATGTCACCATGTCATAATGTCATCCAGGAGGCGAGAGAGGAAAAGGCTTGAGCCAGGACTTGGCATCAGCAAGACGTCCTGCATTGTGTGACAAACAATGGAAACAAAAATATTTGAAAAAGAGCAGATTCTAGTAAAGTGAGGATGTTCAGCTGGAGAGAGAGAGAGGGGGACGTGCAGGCAGCAACGGGTACTTCCCATGGAGAGAGACAGAGAGGAAAGGGGTCAGGGTGAAGGGATAGAGGTAGAGAGAGACTGGGGTGCTAGGGTGTGCCATTTAACCCGTGCAGCGCTAGGGAGCAAGCAAGGTTACAGTAACGAGTTTGTAGTGTCATTGCCAGGGTGCCTGTTCCTGTCCCACTAAACTGCGAAAGGGATGTGTCGGATCGCCATCCTGTACTACTGTATATATAAGACTGGGATTGATCGATAGATCGATACCCTGCGAGCTCCATCAAGCCTCTTATGTCATAGATATAACACTCCCGCTGGCAAGCAATGTATAAAAAGAAGCATATACATTGACAGCAGATGTACTTGGGGCACCTAGTCTGCAATTAAAGAAGCATGGGACCTTACTAATGTACCTGTGGTGCAGCAGGGTCCTGGCTCCAATAATATTTTGGGGGTTCCAACTTTCTAAGGAGACAATGTTGTAGCCCTATTAGTGTGTAGCATTTTTATTATTGACCACATGGAAGCTGTGAAATCAGCTGTCCCTGTTTAAACCTTTTCACAATATCCAATCATTCCAGTGGCTGGAGAAGTGTAATACTCATTTTGAGTTAAATGCCTGGGGAAATGGGTTAGAGGAGGCAGAATCAATCTTACATTCAAAATGTTACTGCAAAGTCCTCAGACGGATCACTCTGCAAATTGATGCAACCCTCCTGATTTAATGACATAAAACTGCTATAATGAATAGTGGAAATGTTTTAGTAGCTTCACTGATTCTAGAAAAGAAACCATTTTCTGGGATGTACATATGCCATTTTTACTAAAAACCCTAAAACCTCATAAGGCTTTTTTTTTTTTTTTTTAGAAATAAATGTACGAATATAATTAAAGTACATATGATTTTCGACTCGGCTGTACGTGTACAGATAAACAAACCAATACATATCTGTATTGAAAAATAAGATAGGAGAACTTGGGCTGTGTGTCCCAACATCAGCTGCAGAAAAATGTCATGTATCATAGACTGATCATTTCAGCTCCATAAAATAGCGTTTCACTGTGCAGGACGGAGCAGACGTTACTTTATTTAGACAACCATCCGAGGAGAGATGAAGTGGGGAAAAAAGTGGTTTGTGTAAACAGGGGGGAACAACAGACCTCGTCTACAATCACTGGTTTGTAGTATTAAGTCCCATTTCACCCTTTCCTCTGCTAGAGAATGGCGAGCTGTTTGTCTGCCCTTCCCAGACCTCACACACAAGGGATTCTCAGGTCTTATACTGCTTTTGACCAAATGATCATTTGTGGGATATGAGTTAATGAGTTATATTGAGTTTTAGGTTGGAACCTCCAGTCCTAGTGTACACCCTATCTATGCCTTATACAGGGCGATACATTGACACCTGGCCCTCACCCCCTCTCTGACATTGCCTCCTGCCTGCTGCTTTACAGTAGAATGTAATCTTTTTTTTGTTTAGACATATTATGGTGTGAATTGAAGTTTGCCAGTATTGGAACTGTTGTACAGGGAATTTGTATAGATGATAATAATAATAATACATTTGTAATTAACGTGACAAGGGAGCACTGGGCACCCCACGCAGGGGTTGCCAACTAGGGTTTGACCACTCGTTGCCCCCCCCCCCCCCAACAGCGTTGTTCTGATATGTTAGAGCGGTGTAAACCGATTTAGATCCTAGACTCCACAGAACATCTCTGAGCAATGTGTTAATGTTCTGTGGGTCTCGAAACAGGGCCCCCATAAAAGAAAGACCTTTTTTCTCATAAATCTTCACTGGCCCAGCTGGATCCTGACCAGATCCCCCAAATAATAAGAATGTTGCTGTGAAGGATCAGCAGGGAGCTGTAACAGGGAACTGGTGTTCAGATGGGAGCCAGAGGAAATCCATGTGGTTTCATTATAGGGAGCCTTGTGTCCCATATAACATCAGGTTTTGTGTTTTCTGCCTCTTGCACAAAAGGTTAAGACGTGATGGGGGAAACGCACAAGGATCTAGCCACAGGAAGCCGCACCCCAAAAACAGTAACTGGGAAACTATTTAAAAAAAAAAAAAAAACTATCCCCACAAAGTGTTGGTTGGAATTTGCACCTGGAGTCTGTCCAAATCTTCCCAGGAAACAGAATGCAGAATAAAGTCCATGCTTTGGCTGCCTTATTAGAGCCCCCTCCTCTCCCACCCATTACCGGAGTTCGATTCAGGAATTTCTTCTGTTGATTCGAAATCCATGTAAATAAAGCCATATATGTCACCAAACAAACATGCCAGCTGGTTTCACTCCCTGTCGGAGTATGGCTTTTTTTTTTTGTCCAAGTTATTTGCCCTTTATCTCAAAAACTTATTTCAGAAGTTTTGATGGCCACTGCACTGAAGGGGTTAAATGAAGCTGTGAACAATAACCTCCTCCCCCCCCCCCCCCCACATATGATCTGATGATCTAAAACCTGGTGTGAAGTCTAGAGAGGGTCAAGTTTCCAGGCAAGACATAACTGTGTATTTTAATGCAGTACTACCGAGACTTGTTCCATACAGATTCTAGTTCTTGTTATAGAGATGGTGAAACCTGTGCTGATTGAGGTTCTCCTCACCCCCTGTGCTTTAGCACTTGTGCCTTTTGTGGTCTTCTAACACTTCCCCAAGGGCTGGGGTCAGCAGGGCAGGGAGGTGTGTGCTGGGCCAGCTGCCCCTGAGCTGCAGGTGCAGGACATTTCTGGGGCTCTGAGGATGCCCGCATAGGTCCTGTGTGAAAGCTCTCAAAGCAATCTCCAAGCTCACATTTCACTGCTAATTGCAGTCACAGATTGCCAGGTGCAGAGAAGTTTTATTACTTTAGGGAACTTTGCACTGGTTGGGGGAGGCATCATGCAGGAATATATATATATATATATATATATATATATATATATATATATATATATATATATATATATATATATATATATATATATATATATATATATATATATATATATATATATATATATATATATATATATATATATATATATATATATATATATATCCCACCCACACATGTTCTACTGCACGCCTGCAGAGCTGAAATTATATTCTGAGGAGCTAGTCAAGCACAGTGCAGAACTCTCCTAATATATAGTACTCATGGGGTTGGGCGAGAGCCTAGAGATTTAAGACATATGTTGGGTGAAGGGTTGTTCTTTTTTTCTTAACTAGCCTAAATACCAATGTTTGGGCGGTGGGGGTTTCTTCACTGTAAACAGACTGGAACATACCTCTTGAAAACCAGGTAGAGGCTTCCACAAAATAAGTGCCTTGGCCACAGTTCCCCAAATCATTTAGGTTTAGACTTACAACCTGGCTCAATCGGGACAGTTTGCAGCTTTAGTTTCCGATAAGGTATAGCGCAATTTCCTGTAGGGCAAAGTGCCATATTAAACCTGGCTGAAGGCGTATGTTCCTGCTCACCTGGGGGGTCACAAATGGGTCCCACCCCCATATCATTGATTTCATCTATCTAGAAGAATTGTACCTCACGCAGTAAATCTTTGGGCTCTGCTAATTTGACATGCATTCTTTTTCTGGCTGAGGAACGCTGGGGTTCTCATCAGATCATACAATCCTTAAAAAACAAAAACCACACCTAGAGCTGCATTTGGTCTTTCAAGTTTTGGGGTCATCTAGGACCAAACGGCGGTATGTCTAATGGGTTAAGATCTGTTACTGTCTACGCATGCAATTGTGCATCTTTTTCCCATTCACAATGAGGGCTCTAACAGGGTGGTCCAATTGTCAAACGTCCTTACACCCCACCCAATATTTCTTCCAAGCAAAAGGACCATTAAGGAAAAAGGCAGACTAAATAATGGCAGTAAAACCGACCATAAATTTCAACATGGGAGGTTTACAAATATTTATATGGAATATTAGAATGAGTTTGACTCATCCTCACCAGTTTGGTCTTTACTACAGTCAGGTAAGATCAATTTGAGATGCCCATGATGTTCAGGTTTTGAAAGGAAACCTGGTGTGTCCTGTTTGTGGCGTGGTCCCATGGATAGGCTTAGACATACATTGTCCAAGATAAGACCCTTATTGTATGTGGTGTAAATCTACTTACCTGTACTAGAGACGTTTTCGTTGCATTTATTTGAAGGGATATGGGACAAGAAATTCCTTCACAGCATATCAAAAAGGGGCAACTATCCCCCAAAACCGTGTTTTTTTTTTTTTTAACTCTTCAGTAGAAGTAGACTGCAATGCCTTTCAGGAATTATTTCGCCTTTGTTTGTAAAAATGCATTGTGCCATCAATAAATGGATGAATATTTATACAAAGTCCCTTCCTGCTGCCAACATAGGAAGCAGTGGAAAAGCCCAATTCAGCAGCACTCCTGCCTTAGATGACACAGAGAAATGGGGATAGTTTTAATCACCCCCTGTAATGGCACATGATCAAGAAACCAGACAGTATTTGTTTTTCTCATTATTTTATATACATTTGTTTCTTAAGTGAATGTATTTATTGCATGTTCATGCATTTCCTATTTTCCATGTGTTTGTATAAAATGCTTTGGTTTGACCGGTGTTTTTTTTTTTTTAAATACATTTTTTTTAAATGTGCGTTAAGGGTTAATTGGAAAAAGCCTTCGATCAATTTTCTATACTCGAAAAAAAAAAAAACCAAATAAAAAAAACCAAGCAATAAAAGATGAAGTTGTGGAGACCAGCATTGCTTCTTTTATTTTGCATGCCTTTGCTCTGCTTTACATGTTCCCTCGGTCTAGTTGACAGTCAGGTGAACAAGATATACAATAACTTCCTGTATAGTGTGGGAAGCAGAAGTGCCAAGTATTCACCGCATGCAGTTTTAACAGCTTGTCCATTCACATCCAGAGGTTTAACCACTGCCTGCCTTGAGATTTTCCAACCAAAAAGTCAATGTGATAGACATTCTCTGCTTGCAAATGCAGTAACACTATTCTTAGACACAGCTGACTTAAGCAGTGTAATTTCGTAAATAAAAAATAAATAAAAAATCCCCAAATACACACAAATATCAAAGATTTAATTTATTTTTTATTCAACTTTTAATGTTATTTTTAATGTTTTAAAGAATCCTTTGATTTCTATATCAGGTTTTTAGCCCACCACCCAAGTAAGGTCTTTGCAACACTTTCTTGTTTGTGATTATTTGTTGCCAATGTCCCCAGCAGTTTGAGCTGTAAACTGTTACGGTTACCTTGGCAATATAAGGATACATTGTAGTTGCTGAGTTACACTGACAAGGATTGATTGAAACTGAAAGGCAGCCATTATATTAGGCACACAATCAGGATTTTACAGATTTATAACAGTGTCAGTTTGGAGTGCCAAACGATTGCCAGATTAGAACACGAACGAACACACGCGCACACACGCACGCACGAACACACACACACACACACACACACACACACACAGGAACACACACACACACAGGAACACACACACACACACGAACACACACACACACACACAAAAATCAACATACCAGTACTACTCCTTTATTTTTTTTCAGCCAAATGGTATAACATTTGCTCCTCAAAAAAAAAGTGAATAAAAACACATCTAAACATAGAGGTAACTAAAAAATAAATGTCTGTATGAGAAGGAAGAAGGGCATGCACGGTTATGGAGGCCAAAGGTGTGTGTTTAAAAGTATACCATAATCCAGTGTTGGTTTACCCTACTTGTGGTTTGGTAATCTCATTTCCCTTTCATCCAAAATATCATTTTGAAAAGTGATTGCAGTGTCATGCAGTTTGTCATCCTCAGCCAGGTCTCTCCATAAACTCATTGTCTCCCTTCTTTTAAATGCCTTCACGTGATTAGAGAAAGCTTACAGTGGTGGAAAGGGCTTCACCCAAAGTACCATGGTGCAATATAAAATCTCTACTTCTATTTCATATATGGGAAAATCCACGTTTAACATTTTAGAAATATGTATAAACGATGTATGCTTAGCAAGTAGAAAGGGAGATAGGTTTCCTAAAATATATACCATTTTTTTAAACTAGAAAGTGGAACTTTGTCACAAGAAAATGGTACCCTGGGATTGTAAATAATAATAAAAACAAAATAGTGGTCCTTTGTATTTCCTAGTATCATACTTTGGCCGCCGAAGGTATACAAAAATGTTAAGTTGTTGCTTATTATGCAATCTATTGCATCGTCAAATCCACTCGTTATCTGTATTGGAGAAAGGATGAATGTAACAAAGGATTTGCTCATTTATGGAATCTTTGTGCTTAGAACAAATAACAAAAGAACAGGCATGTGCTCACACACACACACACACACACACACACACACACACACACACACACACACACACACAGATTTTAGTACCTTAATCAGTACACCTCTGGCAGCATTAAAGTGCATTTCCTCCCCCTCGTTTTTCACACTTCCTGTCCTACTGAAGGTACTTTATAGACACAATACCATTTCTCAGCACACCGAGGATATGATGGACCATGTTCTCTGGCACTGAATTAGTTAAAGCCTCTTCAGATAAACCAAAGATGTGACACTATTTGTTTAATACATATTTGTAATGATGTGCTTGTGTATCCTTTGGCAGACAATCAGTGCTTTAATTGAAACAATGAGTGATAACATGGAAGCCAACAACCAATTAGCATACAAAGGTAGAACATAACAAATAGAACATTGAAATTAAAAAAAAAAAAAAAACACGTTTATTAGGAGCTTTTTATTTATTTTTTACCGCAAACACGGGCACAGCATTTAAAGTAGCAGATAGCAATCCTTCCAGGGCAAAGCAACACAATTTCATAGAAAATAACATGCACCGAAGCAAAACACAACCCATACATAGATCCTCTGATATACTAGACACGCAGGGAACATTCCAATAGAGACCCTTTGACATATTGCAAAGATACACAGGGAGCATCCAAACACAGATAAGCTTGTGTGTTACAGGGATATATGCAAGGAGCATTCTAACAGAGAGATTCTGGGACATGACAGCAATGCACGTGGGTGCTTACTCTAATGCAAACAGAAATGCACAAGGGGATGTCCTAATACAGAGATAGCCTGAAGCAGTGATATGGAATTCTTATCCTCCTAGACATATTACAAGATGACAGATCTACAGGGACACCTTCATAATTCAGGGATAACAAAGGTAACACAGTAACTGTAATATTAGATACATGCAGGCAACACATTACTGGATTAACTCATCCTACTGCAAATATACTACAAAGGGATTACAACTATACATGGTAACATATGACAAATATATCTCTCTGGTTACACTGGACAATGCTCACCCTATTATAGGAATATTGAAGGTAACATGCATAGGAGAAGCTCTCTTGAGGGCACATTATAATATGATGGACAAAGGAACCATCCTATATAATCGCATCTCTGGAGTTGTTGGTCTCCATTCCCTGGTGAAAGGTGTGTTTTCTAAGCAGGAACCATGGTCCTCTTGTCTTCTCTGCCTATTTCACTGTTATAACACCATACACCCCACTCTCCACACAGCCTTTGCCTTTACCTCCTTTAAAAGATCACGCTAAAATTATTTACACACACCAAATAAAAAAATACCACTACCTTTTAACTATAGCCGAGAAAAACAAACAAAAACACTCCCGAAGCATTGTATTCTGCATCTTCTCTGTGCCCTGTCAGAATGGCTGAAGATCCTGTCCCACTACTGGTGTAGGGTCTTCCGCTGCAGAATATTAAAGGTGCTGCTACCACCATCCCTTCTCCTGCACACACTTCCTTCCTCCTCTACCTCAATGGACCGCTTACAAAGTAAAGTAGGCTGTTAGATGCCCATTGTACCGCTTTCAGTGCTGGCGAGACCAGAAAAGCAGTTGCAGGGCCCTCCAGCACTGAAGAGGTTAACCCATATCACTACCAAAAGGGGGACAACAACGTAATGTGTAGCTGGCCCCCTTTGGCAGCGATAGAGGGTTAACAATGGAGAGACTAAAAGAAGCCAGAGAGGATGCAGTCAGGTCCATGTGGTTGCTTTCGCCGTTATCCCCACAGTCTGAACTTATACAGTATTAGGGGAAAGGATGACATCAGGACCTGCAGGAGACGTTTAGGCTTTTCAGATGTCAGGCCTTGGCCGGCTGTGACAGAAACCGCGGAGCTCAGTCACTGCCAGGGAAACCTGCCGAGCACATCTGCACGTCCCTGTGCGTGCAGCACTCCATCTCGGTTAAGGAGCGGAAGAACATGGGTCTAGGCTATGCAGAGCCAGGGTCCTGCTCCGTGCCTGCCCTACTCTGCGACCGCCCCTATAAACATCCCCTTGCAGCTCGTAGTGCGAGGAAGACCTCGCTGCGAGATCGGGGGGGGGGGGGGGGGGGGGGGAGGGAAAAGTATATATATTTTCCAGCTTCAGAAACAAGAGCTGGTGACCGAGAGATTCACTTTCCCTCAACAAAGTAAAATGAAGCAACAAAAAGGAACAGCGTCAGCAATGTCATTAAAAAAAAAGAGGGATGGGATCTGAAAACACGGCTGGGATCCCTCAGAGAGACATTGGTGGAATAAAATAAAATAAATCCTCCTTGGCGATAGCAGCCAGGTAAAAGCTGGGGTGTGATTTCCTCCTCACACTCACTCCTTAAATCAAACATTCTGCGCTCTCCTTAAATTAAGGCGTAACGTAACAAGAAAGAAAGAAAACTGAAATGTAAAAAAAAAAAAAAGAATAAAGAGAGCCTAGTGTTAAAGAATAAACACAAGTAGGAGAAAGACTCTCCAAAAATGCTGGAGAGAAATAAGAAAAACTTCTCCTTTTGCCGCTAGCCGGGGCCTGCAACGCAAGGGTTAAAGGCAAACCGAGGGAAGCCTCCCCATAGGTAGGGGAGAAATGAGGACGGGCAAAGCCGCCACTGTCTTCCTGCTCTGGATGGTCAGCCTGCAAAATCTGTACCCCTCTGACACAGTCAGACTCAACTCACACTGACAACCCCCTTCCTTCCTCACTCCTCCATCCCTCTGCAAACAGACAAGTCGCAGGAAGGTCACGATGGAGGGCACTTGAAGGTGTTTTTTGTTGCTTTAGTTTTATTGGTGGGTTGGAGTCTGGGGTGTGTGTGTGGAGATGGGGGAGGTGGGTTGTTGTATCAGGGCTGCCTGTAACGACCTCTCGCCCTGTCGGGTCACACTGGATAGTCTTCTTTTATTTTTCTTGCACACAAGGATTCGTCCTTCCCGGTCTGAGGCTCCCTCACCCCACTTTGGCCCACTTCAGGAACACCGGGATGTCACGCACAGGGACATGCCGGGTCAGAGCCTTTACTCGGAGGTTACGGTCGTCCGTCAGAAGAACGACCTCCCTTCGCAGGCGGATGGGGTCATCTGGAAAAAGAGGGGAGAGAAAACAAGAGGGAGGTGTGGGCGGGTGGTAAGAGGACAGGCAAGGAGATACATGCAGGACAGCCAAAGAGGGAGAGAGGTAAGTATGGTGGCGGACGACAGACAAAAGAGAGCGAGAGGGTGTAAGGAAATGTGTTACAGCTTTAGAGCAAGTTCTCACAGCATGAGGAACGTGGGAGCGGAGGATGTCTGAAAAGTAAGAGGGAGAGGCTTGTCACTGACGCTGGTAACCGTCCTTGTGTTAGAAACCAGAGGCCAGCGGCTGTCAGTCCTAGGCCAGGATCTGCCGCGTAAACAATGGAGACAGCTGTGACAGGTTAATCCTGTGACAGATGGCCCTGGGCAGCTCATGATGTCACCTTAATCTGCTTCGATACCACTGCCGTAAGAGGACAGGGGAGAGGAGAGAGAGGAGAGGAAAGCTAAAAGGCAATAGGGGCCTGTGCCAAAGACTGAAGGTGCTCACAGTGGCATCTTAGGTGTGGCTGAAATAGGAGGAGCTGGTAAGCATGTCAGGTGAGACTGTACCTTTCCTTGAGGGCATGAAATCCTTGGCATGGTCCTTGCAGTAATGTAGACAGCACGACAGGATCAGGTCATCGTTGCTACCCTGAAAGATTGTTGCACGTCAGCAATGGTCAGTGGAGGTGGCTCTTGTTGTGTAATGTCCAAGCCACGGCAGAACAATGTCTTGCAAATGACTCTGTTATTAAACAAGCTAAAGATAGAGGGAATGGGGCATAACAGAGGAAATAGCCCTGCCCAACTATTTGCCAGCTGGGAACCTACTAAAGGAATACCAGATTCGGGACAGGGAATTGTGGTACCTTCTGTCCAGAGATATCCTCACTGCGGAAGGCGATGGATTCCAACTCATTTCCGCGGCTTGTTAGTGCCCTCAGGAAGGAATCTCGAGCCTCAAACCCCTGCTCCAGGAACTGAATGGCCTTCCGGGCCTTGTCCTGAAGTGAGCGTGCGTGCCCTGCGCTACGCAGATCCGATTCCTGACCCTTTGCAAGTCCGTCCAGCTCATGGATAACTGCGAGAGAAGCAGCAAAAGGAGATTAAAACGAGCATAACAAAGAGGTATATGTGCATGTGCCTGCGTGTATATCTGTTTTAAAGGGGCAATCCCCTCCTAGGACCAAAGTGTACTAATGCCAGTGACACCTTTAAGGGGTTAAGTGTGGGTGACAAATTTCCTTTTCCATATAAATCTGACACGGACCACTATTTTTAAATATGGTCTTTAATAAATTTGTAAACATGGTGAGTAGACATGTGGGAGGAGCTAGATTACCTCTGGCTGCACCCTTTTTGTTTGATGTTACTGCGTTCAACAAGTTGCTTGCTCAAGAAATCTATTAATCCCGCCTCCCCCCCCCTCCTAAGAAAACATGACTGACAAAAACACCACCAACACCCCCCCCATCCCCCCACGGTTCTTGGCTTTCATGAAAGCAGACATTTTTGCTTTAACGATGGTTATATTAGAAAGTAAGCCAAATTGTTGCATTCTTCCCAAAATTTTGTTTTCAGAGTATATGTATAGAAATACACACACATATACACAGCACACAACCAACTTAAGCAGTTTTATGAGCAGATGGGCACAAAGGAAGGTGCCAGCAAAAGTATTTGGATGACAGGAAGTTACTTGTAATACATGATCATTCCCCAACAGGGAAGAAAGGTCTTCCACTTTGTATTAAACCCACCCGAATACACCACAGGGCTCCTTCACTCGGTCAGGGAAAGAACACCCAAATCCAGAAAGCCGGCCAGACCACCCAGTAACACCAGTGCCTGTGCCAGGGGCGAGTGCTTAGCAATAACTGGAACCAGTCAGAGATTGCACCACTGGCTTTATAAGGAGAAAAAGCCGTGACAGCGACGTGTGTTCCAGCAGCTGCTCAGTCGGCTGTGTGACTGTACCCAGCCCGGCCAGAGACCTGCAGAGCATCTCATCAGTAACCACAGTGCAGCCAAGCAGAGCTGGTGACAGCCAGCAGAGAGCCAGAACAGGGATGTGTCAGGGGCCCCAAACACTCGTACAACTTTAGTGCTGGAGAGACCCGTAGCTCACAGCCGAGCAGCCTCTGCACCTTGCACTTCATGCATAGGGGGGAAATATTGTGCTACAAAATCACATATTTGTTAGTATGGTCCTAATTCAGGCACACAAATAATTAAAAAAAAGCGACAAAAACCCATTTACCAACATCACTGAATGCAAGTGATGCTCCACTACCACTATCGAACACCCTCGTCGTGCCTGCAGAATACATCTCTAACCCATACACTGGGCATCTCTATGTTAGCGGATACCAACATGCATGTCACTAGCTCAGTGGTTCCCAACTCCAGTCCTCAAGAACCCTCAACAGATCAGGAAGGACACCCCTGCTTTAGCACAGGTGGTGCAGTCAAAATCACAGCCACTGCTTGAGCCATCTGTGCTGAAGCAGAGA